>NC_050576.1:18362076-18586260 GCF_011100635.1 Trichosurus vulpecula | reverse complement strand
GCAAAGAGATCATCCCAGCTCATCTCTTCCCCCATCCCCTTCCACACTGCCCATTTTCCCATGCCAGAATAGAGCTGGGACAAGCCTAGCTTAACATTTCTGGCCTAAGAAATGGAAACATCTGGAAGCAAATCATCAGAGAAAATCCTAATTCCAAATAGAGTCCAACTACATATGAGGAAACTGAGACCCAAAGAGAAGGGACATAGCGATGGTCCTATAGCTAGTGAATGCTAAGATAGGATTTGAACCTGGGTCTTCTTGACTTCAAGTCCAGCGCTTTACCTACAGTGAGTCGTCAGGTTGTAGCAAGAGGCCGAAGTCTCAGTGAGATTCAAAGACTTGCCCACAGAATCATCCCACCATTATGTGTCAGAGGCAGGATTTGTACCATAGTCTGCCTGATTACAAAACCAGCTCTCTTTCCTCCATGGTGCACAGTATCTCTTTATTGTTACAACTTGCTATTATCATAGATCTTACTACAAATGTTAAAATATATAGCACTGATAAAGATCACATTTCCAACATGTGTAAGTAGCGGATTCAAATTGATAAGAATAAAAGCCATTCCCCAATTGATAAATGGTCAAAGGATACAGATAGGAAGTTTTCAGAGGAAAAAATCTCAGCTACCAATAGCTATATATTTTTAAATGCTCTAAATGGCTGATAATTAGAGAAATTAAAATTAAAACAACTCTGAGTTACCACCTCATACCTGTCAGATTAACAGAAAAGAAAGAAAAGAAAAGAAAAGAAAAGAAAAGAAAAGAAAAGAAAAGAAAAGAAAAGAAAGGAAAGCAAAGAAAGAAAAGGAAAAGAAAAGAAAAGAAAATGATGAATGCTGCAGGGGCTGTGGGAAAGCAGGAACATTAATGGACTATTGGTCCATCTGTAAACTGGGTCAGTCATTCTAGAAAGAAATGCATTTCAAAAGTTATTAAAATGTGCATACCCTGTGACCCAGAAAATAACACTATCAGGTCTATATCTCCAAAGAGATCCAATAAAGAGAAAAGGGCCCTTATGTATAGTTTATAATAGCTTTTTATTGTGACAAAAAATTAGAATGGAGGGGGTGTTCATCAATTAGGTAATGATTGAATGACTTATGATGCATGAACCTGATGGAATTCTATCATTCTGGAAGAAATTATGAAGAGAATGGTTTTAGAAGAGCCTGGGAAGATTTGTATGAACTGAGTCAGAGTAAAGTGAGCAGAACCAGGTATATAATTTATAAAAAATAACGATAGTATTATAAATACAAACAACTTTGAAAGCCCTAGGAACTCTTTTCAACACAATGATTAACCATAATTCCAGAGGACTATTGGTGAATGTACCACTCACTTTCTGATAAAAAGGTGAAAGGCTCAGAATGCAGATTAAGGCTTACTCTTTTTGGACATGACCAAATGGGAATTTGCTTCTTTTGACTAAACATACTTGTAACAGGCATTTTGCCTCTTTGTTTTTATTTTTTTCCTTTCTCAGTGGAGTTTGGGATAGAGGAAAGAGGGAAGGGGAAAAGAGAGAAGACAGATTTTCACTGATTGAAAATGAAAATTTAACTAAAATTAAAAATATAGCATTTAAAGAAGTAGGTAGTAATAGCAACATTATGCATTTACATAGCACTTTTTACATTGACAAAGTATTTTACATACATTAGCTCATTTAATCCCAAAAAACCCTATAAAGTAGGTGAGATTATTATCTACATTTTACATCTGAGGAAACTGAGGCTGAGCAAGGTTGATGAGTCCCATTGGATCACAAGGCTTAATAAGTGTCTAGAGCAAGATTCCAACTCAGGTCTTCCTGACTCCAGGTCCATCCAGCACATTATCCGCTGTGCCAACCTGCTCATACTTCCTTCAGATTGTTCTTCAAAGGAGCTATTTTATCAAGTTTAGAAATGTTGCCATAGATGATAATCAATGAATCAACAGGCATTTATTAAGCACCTATCACACGCTGGGCATTATGCTAGCTAGGCCTGTGGATGCAACAACAACATTGGAAAAAGTCAGGCCTTCAAAGAGGTTGTGTGTTCTCTCAGGGAGACAAGAAAAATGGGCCAACAAAACAGGGGCTCATCTTGGATATTCTCCAATCTCCCCAACAGGGGCACTCCCTCCAGTGACACAGAACAACCTACCTGCCCATTCTATGCAGCATTCATCAAGGTCCTCCCATAAATTTTCTCACTCCCCTTAATTCATACATTTCCCAAGAAAAAGCCCAAGGTCAAAGGCCACATTGGCAGATTTAGATGTGGTTTGGAAGCTTGGCCCTGGTTTTCTAGAATGTTCATGGCTCCCAGCCAGGCTTGCTTTGCCTAGAATTTAGTGACCAAGAATCCAGTTTATCTGGACCGAGCTTCCTGGAAAACCCATTGAACGTCAGTGTTAAAAACCTGACTGCTCTGGCCAACTATCAAATCCTACTTCCCAGGGTCTACCACAGATTGCTATTGAATATTTTCAAATCTAAGCTGCCCACAGCTTCCTCTTGGTAACCACTCTTCCCATCTCCAGTCTCTTTGGAGTAGCTTTGAATGTTGAGCCCCTGATTGGGCAACATGCTCCTGCTCGAAAGCCATCGGTGGCTCCCCATCTCCTACCAACCAAAACCTGAATTTCTTTTGCTGGCATTCAAGTTCCCCCCCAAAACCCAGTTCCAATGGACCGGTCCGAATTAATCTTGTGCTGTTACTGCCATATTCTGTAGTCCTATCAAACTGGACGATTCAAGATCGCTCAGACCTAACCTACATTTGCTTATTGTTCATAATGCCACCTAGGATTACCCACCACTGACTTTTTATCCTTGTCGCCACTGTGCCTGTTCTTGAAGGGCCAGAACAAACGTCACTTTCTACAGGAAATCTTCCCTTATACCCTCAGCTTTCACCTTCACGTGATTTCATGGCACTTTGAATTCCTCTTAGGCACTTGTTATATTTTTTATGTGGAAGGGTGGGGTCTGGACCTATAACTTTATCGATCTAGGAATTTCTCAGTGTGGAAAGTCCTTTCACCCACACAGATCAGCCACTCCTCTTTCAAAGTCTTATAACTTTCCCTGGGAATCTAGGAGGCAAAACACTCCAATCCAAAAAACATTCATTAAGCACCTACTATGTACCAGGCACTGCGCTAAGCACCTTACAAATCTTATCTCATCTGATCCTCACAAGAAGCCTGTGAGGTAGGAGCTATATTATCCCTATTTCATGAGTGAGGAAACTGAGGTAGAGTGACTTGCCCAGAGTCTTGCAAGTGTCTGAGGCTAAACTTGAACTTGGGTCTTCCTGACTCTAGGAGCAGCTTTCTATCTACTCCACCACTTGGCCACCTAGACTTCCTGGATGAATGAATGAAGGGGCCCCAACTCAGGAGCCTCTACTCCCTCCTCTCTTCTTTGATGCTTATGCTTGTAGTTCAGTATAAAGGGGCTAGATGGAAGAAGAATCATACCGAAGGAAATGTGCATGGAACTTTCCTCACAACAACCCTGTGAGGATTGCTATCTCCATTTCACAGATGAAGAAACTGAGCTCCAGAGTTCAAGCAACTTGTTCAAGGTCACAAAGTGATCACACTGGGTTTAAAAAACCAGGTCTCTGGGCACATTCCTTCCCCCCACATACCAGAGCCTTTCCTGACAGCTCGAGATAGTCATTCACAAGGCAAAGAGCTGTAAACAGTCAGGATTGGGGGCGGGGGGAACAATCTTCTAGCTACAACTAACTGCCTTGTATTATCATGAGATGAGACAAATGCATGATTCGAAGAAAGAAGCAGACCCCTGGTAATAAGGTGTGGCAGAAACTTCAGCCCAACCAACTGGAAGCCAGGCTCGCTCGGTGGCACCATTTGTAATAAGCCTCGCCACCTGCTTCTTCACATTGCTCTAAGGGCTTGTGTTCCCCTCCGAGAGGGGCTGGGCATCCTTGAGTGAAAGGTGTGATCTACAGTATTAGAATTCCCACCACAGGGTGACATATGGAGGGAGAAGGAAAGTGTATAGATACGTATGTTTCTGTTTAAACTCCGTGTGCATTGCTGACTCTAGATTATTTTGCCTTTAAGCTAAACTGCATGGGTCACATATACGGCATATGTTGTTACCACTTGCCTTTTCTGGCTCAAGATAATTGAGTGAATAACCGGTATTGTTTCGCTGTTGATGATTAGAGTTTCAGAATGGCATGCTGACAACACTGGCCCAAATGGCGGATGCTCTTAGAATCTGGTCACAAATGGAGAAGATTCAGTCTTGTGCTTTTTTTTTTTTTTTTACTTTCCCATTCGTGCCACGAACGCAGATACACCCAATCGAATAGTGGACATCAGGAGACCGGACGCGTGTTACGGAATGGATGGGAAATTATTTGGTTCATCATCCCTAATGAAAAGGAATCATGATGAAGGCATCCCGGCATTCACTACATTGATAGCGTTCATAAACAGCCTCCTAATTGGCCTCCACTGCGGCATCCGCTTTGTCTTTTTTCCCAACAATCCCTACAATGCAAGTTCTCCTCCCGGCCCAGAATCATAATCCCTCGTCCTGGATTTCTGTCAGAGGCTCACAATAACCCTTGTGTGTGCCTGGGCCCATTCCACGTTGGGGGGAAAGTCTCTTCCCCAATTGGATTTTAATTAGAACCCAGGTGGAAGGAAAAGGCCAGGTCGGTAGCAGTCCCACCAGAGAAGGCAAGGAGGGGTTTGTAACACTGTATTAGTCATGAGGCAGAGACGGAGCCGTGTTGACATGACTTGAAAGTAGCATTGTGGAGGCAGTGAGGATGTGAGAAGCACTTGCTAAACTAAATGAGTTTTGCAGTTGCATGCACATTTGTGTGATCCTGTTTATTGATGCCTGAAACAATTTGCAAAATAGAAACAAATCCACTAAGGAGAAATATGCTCGGAATTATTTGTTTATGTGACAATTTTAAAAAACACACAAGGAATCCAACTGCCACATTTCATGCACTAAATATACCATATGTGGAGACTTCGCCTCAGAAAATAGCACGGCAACCTTTACCGTCTGAGCTACACAGAACAATGAGAAAGCCTCCAGACGCAGTCACCAACCGGGCGTCCCCCACTCGAGGACCCAGGAACTGGAAGCTAAGAAAGCCACTGCAGGAAACAGCCCGGGGAGCCACCTGGGATATGGACGACACATGGGATGAGGGAGCAGTGGCTGCTACTGCTGCTACCTGAGAAAGGAAAGAAAGCTCTTTCTTTACCACTAAAGCTCTTGAGAAGGGATGAGGGAATATGAAGAAGATGGAAGAAAAAAAAAGTTTCTCTTGAAGAAAGAGAGGCTTCCATGCATATAAAATCTGGTGCTGAACAGGACCCCAACCCCCACCTTCCTCCCCCCCACCATCATCGATCCAGAGTTCAAAGGGCCCTCAGAAACCATCTCCTCTATCCCGTCCTCTTACTATGGGTGGGGAAAGGGAGGGCCAGTCAAGTTTTTGTGACCTGTTCAAGGTCACAGAATCCTAGTATAACATAGATTCAGGGCTGGAAGGGAACACGGAGGACGTGTGGCCCAATACCTTCATTTGAGAGACGAGGAACTGAGGCAAAGTGAGGCTAAGTGACCTATAAAGTCATACCCGGAAGATCTCTCAGAGATCATGTACTGCAATTCCCTCATTTTACAGATGGGGAGACCGAGGCCTGGCAAAGTGAAACGATTTACTCAAGCTCACCCAAGTAGTGGGATTTGAACCCAAGTCCTCTGACCCCAGAATTGGTGCTCCTCCCACTGCACCATACTTCAGAACTCATCAAACCCGTATTTTGTACATAACAAAACTGAGTCCCAGCAAAGTGAAATGATTTGCCCACAATCACCCAAGGACTAAGTGGAAGAGCCAGGACTCAAACCCAAGCCTTCTAATTCCAGGGCCAGTGCTTCATCCTCTTTGCCATGCTGCCTGTCAATATTCTTGCCCAGAGTAGTAAAACAGGCTCCTAAACAGGCCTCCTTGTCTCCAGTCTCCCTCTTCTCTAACCTATCTTCCCCAAAGCTGCTAATTAAGCCAGACACAGATCTACCCAGCACTGTGCAACGTCCAGCACATAGTGAGCTCTTAATAAATGCTCACCGACTGGCTGCCTACCCTTTCACCTTTTTAAAAATCTTCGATGACTCCCAATTGTCTCTGGTACAATGTCATTTAAAGGCCTCCAGAATCTGCCATCCAGCTACGTGGCCAGTGCGATTTCCCATTTCCCTCCTTCATGCGCTCCCTGTTCTAGTCCATCTGGCCTGCTGTTGCACTCTCTATGAGATACTTTATCTCTTGGCTCCTTACTTTTGCACAAACAGGCCCCGAATGTCTACTTAATCACGTCTTAGAATCCCCGACTTCCTTGAAAGCACAAAAGCCTTCCCTGGTCTCCCCCAGTAAGGAGCCCTCTCTCCCTCTTGAAATTCCTTTGGGTTTATTGACATGAGTATGTGATATGACATCCCCCACCCCCCCCACCTCCATGTAAGCTCCTCCAGGGTAGAGATTGTTTTGGTTTTGTCTTCGAGGCCTCATCTTGTCCCTAGAGTCTAACAGCATGCCATATACACTAGGTGCTTAATAAACGTTTGACTTGAAGTGAGTTTTTTTCCTGACATTTTCCTCCTCCTTTTCCCCAACCCCAGCCCCAGGAATTTAAGCCTTGTTCTGCAGTGTTTATTTCCTTTTCTCTTTAGGCCAGCTATCCAGTGGCTCTGTATGGTTCTGTACCCTCTCCCCATTTCCCTGGGCCCTTTCTCTGGGGGTGGGGGTGGGGAGGACAGCAGACTTGTTGCTGTCTTTCTCAGTTAAGAAGTACAAGAAGCCGGGGATCTGCCAGCCGCAATCCCAGGCTGGATCATTAATCCAGATTGGAGGTTAATCAACTGCAAATTCCATTAGCTTCATACAGAGGGAAAATAAAAACCAGCCGGCTTGGAATGGGCTCCTGAAGTCACGTGGTGGAGGGCCGGCTCCACAAGGGGAGCCTTCAGGTTCATCTCCCACCTGCCCACCGCCAGGCTGTAGAGGAGGGTTCTTTAAGAGGAGAGAAAGAAAGAAGAATTGTTCAGAACATCTTGAAAGAAGAATTGTTCAGCCAGTCTTCTGTTTACAGGTGAATAGAGGGGGGACACCCCCCTTATCTTTCTGCAAAGTAGCAAAATTGTTGGAACAAGTTGTTTGGGCCTCCATAGGATGATAGAGTTAGAAGGGACAGTGGACACAGAACCAGAAGGGGCCACATGCCACATACGCTTTATAACGGAGGCAGCTAAGGCCCAGAGAGGTCATGTGTGTTGCCCAAGGACACGTGAGAAGCATGTGGCAAATCCAAGATTCAAATTCAAATCCCCCGACTGCAAATTCAACACTCTTTCCCTTTCACTACATAATCTCCCCCAGTTTGCAAAGTTGAGGGAGTTGAGGCCCAGGGAAGGGAAAGAGTTTTTCCAAGGTCACAAAGTTAGTAAAGAGCCTAGCCAGAATTTGAGCACAGGTCATCAAGTGGACAGAACACCAGGCCTGGAGTCAGGAAAACCCAAGTTCAAATCTGTCCTCAGACACTTACTAGCTGTGTGACCCTGGGCAAGTCACTTTACCCCGTTTGCCTCAGTTCCTCATCTGTATGAGGAGGGGGAGAAGGAAATGGCAAACCATTCTAGTATCTTTGCCAAGAAAACCCCAAATGGGGTCTCCGAGAGTTGGACATGACTGAAATAAATAAACAACTAACAACGTCTGATTACAAACTGTGTGTGTATGTGTATGCTACATGATTTCCCACAGTAGAATGGAAAATCCTTGAAATAGAAATGGTTTCTTACTTGTTTTCATTGTATCCTCAATGTATATGAAAGTGTCTGATACACAATGGGCATTTTTTTTTAATGCTTGGATCTCCCTGTCTCACCAAGGCTGGAAGTACAGCAGCCACTCATGGGCCCAATCGCTCTGTCCATCAGCTTGGGAGCCTTGACTTGCTCCATCTGTGGCCTGAGCTGGTTGGTCTGTAGGCAGGCGGGTACATTTCTCTACCCCAGCTCTCTGAGGCTGCCCGTATTCATGCTAGACTCGATGCTGACATCCAGCTTTAGCTCTACCGCAGTTCACAGCTCCGGCATGGATACTATCCACCAGCCTCAGCTTTCCCCAGGAGGAAGGATTTTGTGATAGGCAGTTACTGAGTGTATCACTGACATTTTTGTGGTGCTTCAAGGTTTACAAAACCACATCTTTAATCTCATCATTCCTTGGACAACTTACTTGCCTAAAGACACAATTTTGGAGAATAAGCTGACATTACAGATTTCTCTGCCTTCCTGAAAAACCTAAATAAGATATCTTTCCATCTAAAACTAGAAGGGACTTTTTTGTTGTTCCTTGGTTATTTCAGTCATGTGCAACTCTTTGCGGCCTCATTCGGGGTTTTCTTGGCAAAGACACTAGAGTGGTTAGCCATTTCCTTCTCCAGCTCATTCTACAGATAAGGAAACTGAGGCCAACAGTATGACAGGGTACATAGTAGGGCCTTAATAAATATTTACTGATGAAGTGGTATAACATTCTAGTCTGAGTCTCAGTTTCCCTATCTGTAAAATGAAAAGATTCAACAAGATGATTCCTTCTAGCTCTAATTCTATGAGGTAACATATGCAAAACATTTGTAAAACCTTCAAGTACTTTATCAATTTAGTTATTATTAATGTTATTATTAATTATTCCCTATGAGTGACTGAGAATATTCAAAACCAGTATCTAGAGATACGGTGATGTTGTGGCAAGATCACCTGATTTGTTATCCAAAAGACATGGGTTCAAATCCATTCCTCCCAATGTTTTCTCTCTTTTAATTATTTCCTATTTATCCTGCAGATAGCTTGCTTTGTATGTATTTGCTTGTGAGTTGTTTCTCCATTAGATTGTAGGCTCCCTGAGAATAGGGATTGTCTTTTGCCCCTTTTTGTAACCCCGGTACTTAGCACAGTGCCTGACACATAGTAGATGCTTAATAAATGTTTTGAATTGAATTGAAAATCTCAAGCCATGATGCTTATTAGGTGAATCATTTAATTTCTCTGAGCCTCAGTTTCTTTATCTGTAAAGTAGAGGTGACGATCTTCTACCTGTGGCATCTACATCCCAAGTTGGTCCTGAAGCTCGAATGGGGCTGCCTATGTAAAGAACTTGGTTAGCTTTTAGACCTTATTCTGTCAGCTATTATTATGAATAAAATACTTTGACTGCTCACCAGTCTTTTTAAGATGAGACCCAAAAAGTTGGGCTGGCAAATGAAAGAAATATATGACATTTGCCTATAGCTAATAATGATAGGTTAGACCATCACCTTCATCATTTATGAACAGCTCCAGAAGAGCAGAGAAGGACTCGGACTGAGGTTGATTTGGGAGTCCCGGGGGGGGGGCAGGGGTGGTGGGAAGGGGTGATGATTTTGCAGCCCAGTTCCTGGATCCTCATCCCAGTCCTGCCATTTGATGGTCATGTGATCAAAGGCAAGTTGTTTGTTCTTTTTGGCCTGAATTTCACTATCCATAAAATGAAGGCTTTGGCCTAAAACATTCCTAAGGTCCCTCCCAATGATGACTTTTTTTTTACTGACATTTATACGACAATTTATTTATACTTTTGCACACAATAGGTGCTTAAAAATGTTTTCTTAACTGACTACCAGTGTGATCTCAGCCAGGTTAGCACTTAACCTGCCTTGGTCTCAGTTTTTTATCTTAAAAATGGCATGGTTGAACTATTTGACCTCTGAGATCCTTTCTATTAGAATGTAAACCCCTTGATAGTAAAGGAGGAAGCCTCATTTTTGTCTTTTCACATTGCTTATTGATTAATTTCACTTTTCTATCCTATGGCCTCACTTGAGTCTTATAACAACCTTAATAGTAACAATAAATAATAACAAATAAGCATTAATTAAGACCCTACTGTGTACCCGGTAGGTGGTGCAGTGGATAGAGCAATAAGCTTGGAGTCAGAAAAATCTGAGTTCAAATCTGGCCTTACACACTTACAAACTGTGTGACCCTGAGCAAGTCACTTAAGCCTGTTTGCCTCAGTTTTCTCATCTTTAAAATGAGCTAGAGAAGAAATGGCAAACCACTCCAGCGTCTTTGCCAAGAATACCTCAAATGGGGTCACAAAGAGTTGAACATGACGCAACAACAACAAGAAATGTACCCGGTTGTGTTAAGTGCTAGAGATACAAATACAAATAAAAACAGGGACGATCCCTGCCTCCAAGGAGCTTACAGTCTAATAGATTACAACTGTATTATCTCTGTTTTATAGATGAATAAACTGGGCCTTAGAGAAGCGACTTGTCCGTGGTCCTTGCCCACACAGTGTCCTTGTCTGGAGGGTGACCCCTGCTCTTCCTGGCTCTCCTTTGAATAGAAGCTCCTTGAGGGCAGGAGTTAGTGTCACTTTTTCTTAATATCCCCAACTCTAAATACAGTGCCTGATACATATTAAGTGCTTAATAAATGCTATTGGTTGATCGGTGTTTCTTATGCAAAAAGGCGTTCCCGACCCTCAGGCTGTGGGTAGTGGACAAAAATGGTTTTCTTGCAGCCAGCCATTCCCTATGAATTTCTTATTGCCTATTTTTGTGTTTTACCTCCTCCACTAGAGTGAGCTATCTATGGGCTGGTTTTGCTTTTTCTTCGTAATCCAAGTCTTTAGTACAGTGCCTAGTACACTATAAATGCTGAATAAATGCTTGTTGATTGAATGATAGATGAAAACATTCCACCGTGTTGCCTCCAGTCTTGTGACTGCAAATGGTACAAGATGATTCTAGTCCAAATTTGTTTCCCCAGATTTCTCTTGCTATGCAACCAAGGAGATTTGCTGACTTCATTTTTGTATTCCCCCAGCTAATTATTTACCTTATCCTGCTACAGGTTAAGGAAAATATTGTCACCAATAGAAACAGGAGGGGGAAAAATTCCAAACATCCCATTGCTGGGAACTCTCAAGGCATCCTCCCCATCCTAAATAGGGCCCTTTCTAATCATAGTTTGCGGTGGAATGAAAGATGCAATTGTTTGCAAGTGATGAATATGGGATCCATGCTGGCTCGGAGGGCCAAAGGTCACCCTGCCCAAAGGTCCCTCTTTCTCTGGCACTGCTTCCTTTGTATAGCATAGTTTGGCAGCCATCTCCTCGCACTGCCGGCTACCTGCCAATGCAGCTGGTACTATGCAACTGTCTGGTAGAGACAACAAAGCATCACTCAGCAACCAGCAGCCCTGCATGGGGCCCCTTTTCTCAAATGACAAAGAAAGATGGGCTATACATTCGCCCATCGCCGCCCATTAAAGGGATTCTCCCCTTGCATTGCTACAAGTTATTATTAATTATGTAGAAGTCACTGGAGCCAGGAGAGTTTGCTGTGAAGGAAGGGTTTGCTCCACGCTGGGAGTTTAGGCGAATGGCCAAGGCCAGAGTGGGTGGGGTGGGGGATGAGTAGGGGCCAGTTCAGGTCTAGCAGACTGGGGGTGTGAGCTGGAGAACCAGCGACTCAGATGTCCCATGAAAAACAGAGAGGCATCAATTTCCGGCAAGTCATTTGGGTAGCCTGGGTTCTAATGGTGGACTCTGGCAGGGAGCAGTCACACAGCAGAGTGAAGGAGATGCCCAGCGGCTTCCTCTTGCCCTGCTGTTCTTGGGAGGCCCCATCCCCCATCCCCATTCAGGAAGCTGCGATCAGAGCTTTTCAGTTTTGTTTTGTTTTGTTTTGTTTTTTCCCCCATTTAAGACTAATTTTGAGCAGTTTATCACTTGGCTGTAATGCATTTGCTCTGGGCTACAATCAGCAATTCCTGCAACGTAGAGATAAGGCCCATTTGAAAGATGGGGAAAGAGGCTGAGGAGCTAGTTGCCCACCGTTGAACAGCTGAAAAAGGAAAATCGAATTAATTCCCCCCATGTAGATTGGGGGTGGGGGAGGAACATGGGTACTTTAGTGGAACCATATTTTTTAAGGCCGAACTTTCAGCGATATTTCCATGGCACAGACTCATTCCCTGACCCTTCTTCTATTAATCTATACAGCTCATATCTAGGGAAGCCTTCCCTGAACATGCCCAGCTTGTCTTCTCTTGGTACTGTTCAGGGTGAGCATTTGTCAGACATCCTCCCAGCCCTCTGGTATCACTGAATCATGAGGTGACCTAGGGAGTAAGGACAGGTCGTGTTCACTTTAACACCCTCCCCCATTGTTTCCACGTAGTTTCCAATAACTTTGTAGATGGGGGGGGGTCAGTCCCCTTGATTTATTTCCACTATCATAGCCCTTTGTACCATCCTCTACCCATCACCTGCATGTCTGGCAGCTTTGTAGTATTGTTCACCAAATTCTATCAGAGAGATGGTCCTTGGTTGGGACAACTCCACTGCAAGGGCCAGGCTGCACCACTTCCCTCCCTCCACACCGCCCCCACCCCTGCTCCCCCTGCCAATCTTCCTCAGATTAAAAGAAAATCCCAGGGAAACAGGACACAATGGGGGCAGATGAAAGTCCCCAGTCTTTAGTTTCTATCTTTCCTCCTTGTGTCTAATTTTCCATTTCTGAGTTGTTCTGATCTCGGCTATTTGCAATTGTTATATATAATTTAACATTATACAAAAGTATTGTCATATCAAACATAGTGAAATGGAGTCCAAAAACACCATCTGGTATTTGGGAATGCACTGTGAGTTGGGAACGTGAGAAGAGATATTCTTTGCCACTTTGCTTGGGACTCAGCCATTAGCAATGTAATTGCCAAGAAGAGGTGACAGGCCCCAGGCTTTAATGCAACTGGGTTGTTGGGTTGTTTTTTTTTTTTCCTCCCTCTTCTGCCTATTAACTCTTGTGAGTCCTGAGCAAGCTAGATGAGGCGCTCTGAGGGCAGAGCAGAGAGAGAAAGGCATTCTGGAGAGCAAGGTGAAAGACAGGAAATGGTTCCCTGGTATTTTGGGGAGGAGTAGATTCAAAAATCGAATGAGCTGAAGAAGGGAGACAGAGGTGGGGGCGGGAAAGAGCAGAGATGATTCAGTGAGTGGATTTTCCATGATTAGAGTCTACCTCGCTTGATTCTCAAATGCTCTCAAAGTCCTCATTAGTCACTCCTAATCCACCCCGAGTTACAGAAATCTCAATTGTGAAGCTCATTCTATCAACCTATTTGATTTCTCACAATTTCCTATCCACTCCCCCTGGATTTATCCAAAGGGGGGAATGAAAAGCCTTGGTCCTTTGCCCCTTTCCCAATATCTGCAGCAGTTTGGGAGCCTGGCACATGGAAGAAACAAAGAAAAGCAGCATGCATGGCACCCATCCATCCGTGGATGGGCATTCCGCTTGGCCAGCTCTGCCAAGAGAGCCGTTGAAAAAAAATAATACTCCTGTGGGACAAGAATAGGGCTCTAGCCTCCTACTGGAAGATATCAGGGGGAAAAAACTTTCTAGCTAGAAACAAAAATTACCGAACAGCAGGAAAAAAAAATCCCACCGCCACCGCCACCCACCCAACATAGAAATTTCTCAGATCTCTATTCAAGCTGGCATTCACAACCCAGCCCTGTCTCAGCTTCAGACTACAAAAATAGTTTACAGGGGTCGCCGTCATTCTCCCTTTTCCGTGTGTTAGGAGCTGGGATGTGCTACCCTGAAGTGCCATTGAATTTACACGGAATCAAATGCTATCCAGTGGGTGGGTGCAGAGCTTGCCAACTCAAGAGCGGTGAAAGCGAACCCTCTCAGTCTAGCTCCTGTTTTTAAATATTTATATCTCCGGCAGACTTTTTTATTGGGGGGGGGGGGTGGCGGCGATGGAGCCGAAGCAGAAAGTTCTCTGGCTGTCTGTCATTCCAACCGGGCAGAGCGGTGAGATTCTCAGGACCTTAGTTTCCTCGAATTGAACTCATGGAAATAGGTGGTGAAATGGGGGTAGGGAGAGTACTAGATTATCTCTTTAGGAAGGTGACTCAGAGCAGAGTCTTTCTAGAGAGTCACATCAATTTGGGCCAATACCAGGTTCCCATGAGCATCCCACCCCCATCACCTGCCCCCCTCCAATTTATAACCCATCATGGGATCATAGATTTACAGCTGGAAGGGACCTCAGAGGCCATTGAGGCCAGCCCTCTCATTTTACAGATAAGGAAACTGAGGCACAGAGAGGTTAAGTGATTTGCCTGAGGTCACACAGCTAGCAAGCATCTGAAGTTGGTTTTGAACCTATGTCTTTTTGATTCCTATCCACTACACCAAAGTTGACCAGCAATACTCCTGTGTGCAGCCAAACTAGATTAAAATATAACTGGGAAATATTTAACAAAAAAAAAATCAATAAAAATGTAATATAACATAGATAATGTTAATATGTGGTTTTCTAGGCCAATATGCAACCCATAGGGAGCCTTGTGTATGGTTCAGTGTCCCCTACTTCTGTTGTTTTCTACTTAACTGAAGTGATATCCCTGCCCCTGCCTTTAAATAAGCTGTCCCCCATTCTTGGAGCGTACTCGCACCCTCACCTACACCTCTTCTTTCAAGGCTTCCTAGTGGGATTCTTTGTTATTGGTTAACAAGGCTCTGTCCCTCATCAAATTACTTCATATCTATCTACTTCTCTGGACAAGTAGAATATAAACTCCTTGAAGGCAGGAAGCATTTCATTCATTGATGTCTTTGTATCACTGGCTCCTAGCTTTGTGCTTTGTGCTTTGTACATAGTGTTGGTGTTGGTGTTCGGTCAGGTCCAACTCTTTGTGACCCCATGGACCATAGCACATGCTTAATAAATAGCTATCAGTGGAACTAAATAAAAAGTATGTAGCTAAGACTTTAGTGGAAGTCTGCTCACATAACTCCCATCTAAACATTAATTCTCTAGGCTTCTCCCCTGCTCAGAAACCTTTAGTGGCTCCCTGTCACCTCCATGAGAAATGTCAAATTCCTGAGCCTGACTGAGTCTCAATAGTCTAGTACCAACTTAAACCTTATTACCCACTATTCCCTTACCTGAGTCATTCTGACCCCCTAAAGCCAGTAGAAAAGGTCTATTTGTCAATGTGAACTTCATAAATTTCCATTTCTGAATCCTTCCTCATGATCCTTCCCCACTCACATCCCCAGCTGCTCCAAATCCCTTTGTATTTCTCTCATTTCCTCCTCTCCAGATGTCATCTCTACATTCAAGCCCATCTGCTCCAGGGGTCTACTCTGACCACTCTAACCTGGAAGGAGCTCTGACCTCCAGCCATCTAACCACATACTGCCTCCTGACATCTTTTGCCTTAACTTTTCTTGTGGCCTCGGACATGGTGCCTGTAGTTCATGCTACCAACGAGGCTGAGGCTTGTGGAACCCTTGAGCTCAGGAATTCTACAGTCTGACTAAAGCCAATTGGGGGCCATAGCAAGTACAGCACCAAGAGGGACAGTCTCCAAGAGAAGGGGGCCAAAGGCTGTCCAGGTCAGAGGCAGATCAGGTCACAGCTTTTGTGCCAATGAGCAGCTATGAGTGACTGCTGCCTGCTGTACTTCCAGCATGGGTCAGATAGGGAGACCAAGTCTCAAAAATAAATCAAACAAGAAAACTTGTCATGTGAACATATTTTGTCACCCTGGGCAGACTATGGGCTCCCTGAGAGAAGAAACTGCATTTTAATGAAATTAGAGATTAAGAGTTTGCTCCCTCATCTTACTAAGTGACTAAACACAAAATGACAGAGTCAAGGTTTGAGCCAATGACCTTGACACCAAACCCAATGTCTCTCCACTAAATCAGGTCTTCTTCACCTAGGTCCCATGAACATCTTCATAATGTTTTAATAACTGTATTTCAATATAACGGGCTTCCTTTATACGCCTATGCATTTGATTTGTGCATTTAACAACAGGATTCTAAGAAGGGGTTTATAGGCACCAGTTGCCTGACTGCCAAAGAGATTCAGTACATAAAATTGTCTCCCCCATTAGACTGTGAGCTCCTTGATGGTGGGGATTGCCTTTTGCCTCTTTTTGTATCCCCAGCGCTTAGCACAGTGCCTGGCGCATAGTAGGCACTTAGTGACCATTTTCTGATTAGTTGATAAAAGGATTAAAAACCCTTGCACCATACCATGGTGCTTCCTCTTTTTATTATAATAAAAATGAAGATGGTGGTGGTTGCTATATAGCATTTTAAGGTTTGTGAATCTCTGCCCATATTCATTCTCACAACCCCATGAGGTAAGTGATGTTGGTCAGTCATTTCAGTCATGTCCCACTCTCTGTGACCCCCTTTGGAGTTTTCTTGCCAAAGATACTGGAGTAGTTTGCCATTTCCTTCTCCGGCTCATTTTACAGCTGAGGAAACTGAGACAAACAGGGTTAAGTGACTTGCCCAAGGTCACACAGCTAGGAAGTGTCTGAGGCAGGTAATACAACAGTTTTTATTGCCATTTTACAGATGAGGAAACTGAATTTAGGGAAGCTAGTGATGTGTGCAGGAGCACAGAGTTTATGTGGCCGGAGTGTAAGTTGAACCTAGGTCTTTAGGACACCAGCCTCCAGCACTTCCTAACACCAGACTGCCTCAGGTCTACAAACTAGGTGCATATACTATGTGCATATAGTAGGTGCTCAATAGTTAATAAACAAGTAGAGAATTGATCCATCCTTTGTTGCATCCCAGCTTCAGAGGATGCATTTAGTGCACAATCATGTGGAAACAGAAAATCATGCACCAACATTCCCTCCACTTTGGTCTTGGCTTGTAGCCTTTTCAAGTTGAAGAATTTACCGTCAGTGCTGTGGCTGACCTTGATGCCGTGTTCATCCTCATTGAAAGCATTTGACAACATGGCTGAAAACATCATGCTAAAAAGCACGGGAGCAAGCACACAGCCTTGTTTCACTCCATTGGTGACTGGGAAGGCACGAGAGCATTGTCCATTATCCAGAACCCAGGCAAGCAAGCCATCACAAAATTGATGTACAATGCTGACGAACTTCTCTGGACAATCAAATTTTGACATAATTTTCCATAACCCCACAACCAACAGTGGCAAAGGCCTTGATCAGATCTACATTATGCAGACCTCTGTTCTACTCCTGGCATTTCTCCTGGAGTTGCCAGGCAGCAAACACCATATTGACTATTCCTCAGCCCTTTCTGAAGCCACACTGGCTCTCAGGTAGATGACCATCTTACAGGTGAAGGATCAACCTATTAAGGAGGACTCTGACAAGAATCTTTCCAGCAATGACCAAAAGAGAGACCCCTCTGTGATTGTCACAGGACAATCTATTTCCTTTACCTTTATAGAGATGGACAATGGAGGCATCCTTGAACTCCTGGGGGAAAACCTCCTCTTGCCATACAACCTGGAAAATTTCAGTCAGCTTCTCTGCTGCTTGTGCTAATTTTGGCCTAACAATTGACACCAAGAAGACACAGGTGCTCCATCAGCCACCACCATACCATCCAAACGTGGAACCATTGGTTACAGCAAATGGAGAAGTTTTGAATGCTCTGGCCCAATGTAAATTCACTTGCCTTGCTAATGTACTTTCCAGGGATGTACACATTGACAATGAGGTTGATGCACACATTCCCAGAGCTAGCTCAGTGTTTAAGAGGCTCTGAAGGAAAGTGTGGGAGAGAAGAGGAATTAGACTGACTACCAAACTGAAGGTCTACAGAGCTGTGGTGCTGACCTCATTGTTGTATGCCTGTGAAAACCTGAACAGTCTACCAGGGCCATGCCAGGAAACTGAATCACTTCCATTTGAATTGCCTTAGGAAGATTCTGAAGATCACCTGGCAGGATAAGGTACCAGACACTGAGGTCCTTACTCAAACTAAACTGCCAAGCATTCAAACTTTGCTTCAGAGAGCACAACTCCAATAGGCTGGCCATGTTGGTTGAATGCAAAACATATACTTGCCAAAAAGACTATTTTATGGAGAACTCACACAGGGCAAGTGCTCACATGGTGGTCAGAAGAAGCGATACAAGGACACTCTCGAGGTCTCTCTTAAGAACTTTGGAATTGATTGTGTGACATGGGAGACACTGGCACAGGACCGCTCGGCATGGCCTGCCCACATCAGAGAAGGTGTTGTGCTCTATGAGCCCAGCAGAATTGAAACAGCTCAAAGAAAATGCAGGATGTGCAAATTTGGAGTATCCACCCCAAATATTCACGTAGACTATTTGTGCCTGACCTCTGGTAGAGGCTTCTGAGCTCATATTAGCCTGATCAGCCACAGTCCGACACATTGAAACTTGACTCTAGCATAGTGATGTCATTTTGGTCCTCTTCAAGAATGAAGGATAACAACTAACCAACCAGCCAACCAACCAACCAATAAGCAAGTAAATTTAATCCTCCTGTCTCAGCTTCCCCAGCTGTAGAAGGGAGATAATCACACCTGCTGACAGGCTTGCTGGATAATAAAAATGAAGATTCAAACCCTGCCTCAAACGTTGAATATCTGTGTGACTCTGAACTAATCATTAACCTTTCTCAGCCTCTACTTTCTCATCTGCAAAATGGGCACCATAATAGCAACTACCTCACAGAGTTTTGGTGAGGCTTCATTGAAGGAATATATGCAAAGTGTTTCACAAACCTTGAAGCACTAAATGAATGGGAGATATTCACAGCAAAAGGTATCATGGAGTATTGGCTAGGACCTATATTTTGGCTAGTAGTTACATAGCAGAGAATGACTAAAATTGGGACAGGTATTTATTTAAAGGAAATTCTACATTGATGAAATGATGAGGGATAAGGACTAGCCCTCTGATTTTTTTTATCTAGGCTATTTCCAGAGTGGGCAGCTAGGTAGTGCAGTGTGCTGAGCCTGGAGTCAGAAAGACCCAAGTTCAAATCCAGCCTCAGACACTTACTAGTTGTGTGACCCTGGAGAAGTCACTTAACCTCTATTTGCCTCAGTTTCCTCAATTGTGAAATGGGTACCCTAGAGAAGGAAATGGTGAGCCACTCCAGTATCTTTGCCAAGAAAATCCCATAAACAGGGTCACAAAGGGTCGGACATGACTAGACCACCTAACAACAACAACAATGTTCCCAGATGAGGAAATTCCTTCTGTCAATGAAGATCAGCACCTCCTCTGCAATGTCTGAACTTGTGGTCACCGAGAGCATTGAGAGGTTCATTGACTTGTCCAAGGTCACACAGTCAACATGTGGCAGATGAACCTTGAGCTCAGATCTTCCTGGCTCCGAAACCACCCCTCCATCCAGCACACCTACTGTCTCTTTTAAGACAATACCAATTACGATGGACATTGATTCAGTCCTTAAAAGTCTTCAAAGGCCATTCTTCACATCGGGAGTTGCCCTGGTGCTGTGAAAAGGTTTAAAACATTCTTAGGATATGAGGGATCATGATGGCTGGACTTCATCAATCCTACTGTCTTGGCCTGGCGGCAGGGCTTTCCCATTGTGGGGAGCAGAAGGGTGCTTGTTCCACTGGGCTAGGGACAGGATAGGAAGAAGTAAGGAAGTAATCATGGCAGGCTGCCCCTTGTAGCTTGACCAGATAAGTAGTGATCCTGGGAACTGGTCCAGCATACCCTAAGGTCATTGCCATCTTTGCCACACCCTAGACTTGGCCCCACACTGGAGCAGCTGAGCCCTGTAAGTGAAGCTAATCACTTTCTGAATCTTCTAACCTATTCAACTCTCTCCTCTTGGATATTTCTCTATTTTCACCTCTATCTGGAATTGAGTATTTGAGGTTTTGCTTTCACAAAATACAGAAACTTAACATTCAAACCCCTTCTATTCTCCAGACCCAACTCATTAGTCCCGAACTTCCAAAGCCAGCCAGGGATGGGGGAGGGAAGGGGAATCATGCTATAAACACATAATTCATATTTATAAAGCTCTTTCAGATTTGCAAAACACTTTACACACATGATCTCATTTGAGTCTTAAGACAGCTGTCTACTATGCTATAATTCTCCCCATTTTGTAGAAAAGGAAACTGAGGTACGGAGAGATTAAGCAATTAGCCTGGGATCTCACAGACCACAAGTGTCTGAGGTGGCATTCAGACTCAGATCTTCCTACATGCAGCGCATTACCAACTTACATCTCCCATCCTCCCATATTCAGGTAAGTATTTGACTGTGGGATAGTTAAATATAGCATGATTTGCATCCTCCAGTTGTAAAATGAAAACCCAAACGACTTAAAACTTAAAAGTCTGTGTGTGTGTATAAAACATATTTCTATGTATATGAATATATAACATGTACTTTACACATAAATTATATATCATAGATAGTTAGATTTTTCCCCAGGAGAACCCAGTTGTTAAGACTGGGACAATATAAACCAGGTTTCTAAAGCTACCTGAGAGCTCTCATTGGGAGGCAAAGGAAAGAATCAAAAAATATCTAGTAAGTGCTTACTTTGTGCCAAGCATTGTGCTAGACATGTTTTACAAACATCATCCTCACAACAGCCTCACAACGACCCTAGGGCTTGGATCCTAGTATGATTCCCATTTCACAGTTGAAGTATCTTTAGGCAGACAGAGGTTAAGTGACTTGCCCAGATGTGTGTGTGTGTGTGTGTGTGTATGTGTGTGTGTGTATGTGTGTGTGTGTGTGTGTGTGTGTGTGTGTGAAGCTGGATTTAAAGCCAGGTCTTCCTGACTCCAGGACCAACCGAATGTCCACTGCACCACCAGCTGCTAAAGAGAATGGAACTGGTCCAGGTCATATGCAGAGGAAGTGGAGATAGAGGGGCTGGCTCTGAATCTCATCTGTGCCCCCTACTATGAATGAGTAGTACTGGCTCAGCTTGCCCAAATCTCTCCTAGTCTTTGGGCCTCAACTTCCTCCTCTAAGTCTTTTCCAGCTCCTTTCTCATTCTCACCCAGTGGGTCAAGGATCCTAATGCCCTTTCCTGTTCTACCACAAGTCCAGCATCATTAGCCATGTGACGTTCAGCACCTTGGAACATCAAGGGAGCTGCGCTTTGTTGGGTGTGGACAGCCTTTCCAACAGATCCCCACTGGAAGCACTCCATGCCTTCTCATCCTAGAAGCACATTTCCATTTATTTTGTAGGGATCTTGTGTGTACGGAGTTAGTGAAACATTGTATCCCTCATTAAACTGTGAGCTTCTTGATGGCAGGGTCCCTGCTTTTGCCTTTCTTTGTATCTCTAGGGATTAGCACGATGCCTGGCACAGAATAGTGCTTAATAAATGTATGTTGGCTAACGGACTCTTTGTGAGTAAGCATTGTTTCATTCTTTATACTAGTTTTCCCTGTGTCCACAGCACAGTCTCTGGCACTGACAAGACCCGATAGAGTCTTGTCCTTGTCTTTCCATATAGTCTCCATGGATGATAACAGGAATATGCTGGAGTCTGCTCACACTGGCTCATGAAAGCCAATTGTTACATGTTCAGTGTTAGCATCTATACTAGAAATCAGCAAATGCTACAAATTAGAGCTTGGTTTATTGCTTTGTTGATGATTTAGATATAAGAAAGTGATGCAGAAAATGTTGATAATTCAGATTAAACTTAAAAATGTGTATATATTATACTTATTTTATATAATATTATATACATTTATAATTATATATTATATACATTTATATAATATATACATCTATTCATATGTATATAAATCTATAACATATGCTTTACATATTTATATGTATATAAATATATAATATATACTTCACATATAAAATATATATTAGAGAGAGATTTTTTTCCCCCTGGAGAGCCCAGTTGTTAAACATGTACTTGGTTGGTTGGATGTTGTCCTTTGTGTTTGAAGAAGACCAAAATGACATCTGTATGTTGGAGTCAAGGTACAATGTGTCTGACTGTAGCTAGTCAGACCAGCTCAGAAGGTTCCACCATAGGTCAGGCACAAACATTCTAGAGTCCTTCCCCTGGGTTTTCAGTATTTTGTGGACACTAGAGCTAAAAGGCAGTATGGGATAGTGATGAGAAAGAACCCCAAAGCCCTGAGTTCAAGTTCTGCCTCCCACACACGCTGGCTGTGTAACACCAGGCAAGGCATTTAACCTTTCAGTGCGTGGGGCAGTTCTTTCAGACTATATGTAAGTTGCAGAGAGGGTGCCCTTCTACACTGCTCTGAGGAGTTTCCTCACTGTGGGTTCCCTGCATGATTGAAATCACAGGACCAGTTTCTATCCCTATCTACCATTACTGAGGAATGTAGGTACATGTGCTTCACTTGTGCTCTCCATCTGTTGTCTCTCACTCTTGCTATATGACAGTCCTGTTTCCTCTTACGGTGTCATCTCTGCCCAGGATGACATCACCTGGGCCATTTCTTGAGTGCAAGTCATCACTGTTGACAACATGCTATGAATTATTTATCCCCACTGGGAGTTTTTCCATTGCTTTTTGGTTATCTGTCATTTGGAATCTTTGGAAATCACGAAGCTCCATGATCGTTAGTCACAGAACATAACTGGAAGAATCCCAATGCTGAAAATATCTACTTTTTGCCCCAGCGATATCATTGATAGCACTGCCCAATTTCCCAAACATGACTCACCTCCTCCCAGTCACCTCTGGGCCTGAAATTAATTTAATGTAATTAAATTCAGCAGAAAGTCAGCTTTGTATACTGAGCACCTGGCTTAATAAAGATTTGTTCCTCACTTGTTGACTTCAATTCAATTCATTTGATGCCTATTTATTTAATCACTTGTTCTGGGGGAGGGGGTGAAGGGCCTGTTGTCTGGATTTGTGGAGGACACAAAAAGGAATGAAGCAGTCCTTGCTCTCAAGAAGCTTACTTACTTTGGGGAAGAAGAGACCAGAAGGAGCTAAAACAAGCACAGTAAGTAAGGCGAAGTCGTGCAGGAATTGGTGGGCAGGTGAGATCGCTCCCAGAGAAAAGGATCAAAAAGATTTCATTCAGAAAGCAACATTTTGGCTGGACTTTGAAGGATGAGGCAGAAGTGGATAAGAATAGCTCAGGGAGAAGGAGAATTCACAGAAAATCCAAAATATCAGAATTGGAAGTGACACTAGAGGTGATCTAGTATATCCCATACCTGAAAAGTAATCCCCTCTGAAATGTACCCTACCTACGCTACACAAATTATTCTCAAAAATTGGGAAAGAAAACACTCTACCAAACTCCTGTGATGAGATAACTACAGTCCTAATGCCTAAACCAGGGAAAGATAAGGCAAAAAAAGAAAACCACAGATTAATATCAGTAATGAGTTTTGGTTACAACATTTTCCAAATATCCTAGCAAAAAGACTTAAATGATTTACTATACTCAAATTGGATTTATACTGAGGATCAAGCGTGGTTCAAAAATGAGAAAAAAATTAAAAATTAATCATATTAAATACGTCTCCCACAAATAGTCACCCAATTCTTTGGTTTAAGGCTCCCACTGAGGGGGAATCCACTAATTCTCAGAGCAGTCCATTCCACATTTGGACAGCTCTGATTTATCACACTGGGAGGAAACTGCTTAAACAAAAGCAAAAAGACAGAAGCAAGTTTGGTTGGAGAGAAGGGTGAGTGAAGGGACCTATGTAGTGGAAGCTATCACATACTTTTCCCAATGATAAAGAAACAATAATTTATTTTAGTCTATTGGTTGAAAGTGACCTCTGCTTAGAGAAGTGGATGCCCTCTCTGGGTCTCAGTTTCCCCTTTAGAAAATGAAAGGGTTGAACTAGGTGACTTCTAAGGTCCCATCTGCCTCCAATGTTCCATTTTTTTCCTAACTCATGAGAGTCACACTAAGTCCAGAATTCTGTCCCCATTTTGACAGTGACTAATTGCTAAGCTCCTTGAAAAGAAAGACAGAATGATTTCCATATAGTGTAGGGGATGGGGTGGAGGGAAGGCAGAGAACAGCTAAAACAGCTTTTTCCTGCGAAAAAGACCTGAGGGGAATTTCAGTTGGGACATTTGAGCAGGGATGGGATGGCAGGCTCCATGTGAGTCAACAGCATGTTATGGTTGCTGCTCAAAAAGCTAAAGAGATCTTAGGTTATAATAATATAATATATATATCATATATAAAATATATACATTATATCGTACATATTCTATAGATTTTATATATATGTGTGTGTGTGTGTGTGTGTGTGTATATATATATATATATATATATATATATATATATATATATATATATATATATATAATAGAAGCCTAGTCTCCAACCACCAGGCATTCATTAAGCTTACTCAAGTCAGGAACTGGGCTAAGATCCAGGGATATAAAGAAAGGCAGAAATCAGGTACTGGTCCTGCTGACGTCTGCCCTGGACAGACCTCAGCCGCAGAACTGGAGGTGACCAAACTATTGAGAGAAGGGCTGTTTCAATAGAAAGGGGAGTCAACGAGCCTAATTATAGAGGATCAGTTCAAGGAAACGAGAGCCCCCTGCCCCTCTCACCTCCTCCTGCAGCGCCCGGCTCAAGGCCCACAACCTCCATGACACTCTCACTGGCCGTCCTGGCTTACAGAGATCCTATCCCTGCTTAAATGTCCCAGACCACTCTGTGTGACATCCCTTGGACACTGGATCGTTTTGTCATACGTTTTGTACTTATTTCTACGTACGTCTCACCTGCCTATGAGATATACTCCTTTAAGGCAACAACTGAATTATGTTTTTCACCTTTGAATTCCTAAGACCTGTCTAGGGGTAGTTAGGTGGTGCAGTGGTTAGAGTTCCAGCCTGGAGTCAGAAAGACTTGAATTCAAATCCAGCCTCAAACGCTCACTAGCCAGGTGACCCTGGGCAAGTCTCTTAACCTCTGTTTGTCAGGGATAGTAGTAGCTATGGATAATGGCAGAACTTTCTTCCCAGAGTTGTTGTGAGAATCAAACAATGTAGTATTTGTAAAGTCATTAGTGCAGAGTCCGGCATAGGATAGCTATGTAACATCAAGCAGCTATATAAACATTAGCTATCATCCACTACTGTAAAGTGGAATTCCTTCTCTGCTGTCTATCCTGTGAAATTCTCATTTAGATCTTCCCTGAAATGCTCTATAGATGTGGCCTGTGCTATAAGCCTTACTAAAGGATCACCTTTACATACAGCTTTGAGATTGTGCAAAGTCGTTTACCATTTGAGCTTCACAGTGAAGCTATGTGGTAGGTGCTATTATCACCCAAATTTAAGGACCTTCACTAACTGTAGCTCCTCCACAAAAGGCTTTCTGGGAAGGATCATTAATTTAGAGCTGGGAGGGACGTGAGTGACGATCTACTACAACCTTCTCATTTTGTGGATCCGGAAACTGAGGCCTAGAGACTTGCCCAGAGTCGCACAGAGTAAAAGGGAAAGGATTGGAACACAGATCCTCTGACTCCAAAACCAGTGCTCTCCACACCAGCACAGGACAGGTAATAAATGTTTGGTTTGGAGAAGACTGCATGCTTCAAAATAAAAAGCACCAATTCAGAAATCAGGGGGCTTGGGTTCAAATGCTGGTTTCACTCCCTTACTATGCATGGGAGTTTAAGTGAGTCCTCTATCTTCTCTGGGCCCATTTCCTCCTCTGAAGAATAAGAGTCTTGACCCAGATCCTTGGGGCCTTTCCAGCTTCAGATCTATGATCTGATGACTCTAAGTCTGGCATTCCATCCCCTGTGAACTGCTCCTGGGCGGTCCATCTTATACACCATTTCTCATATACAACTTCAATTCCTTCTTTTTCCCCCTCAGTGGGAATTCCAATGACATAGGTACTTCATGGTGAGGAAACCCTAAAACCAGTCTTTAGCAGCCACCATTTTCAATTTATAGTCTCAGGCAGTTGCCTGGGGCACAAAGAATTTAAGGGACTTATCTAGGGGTCACACACATATGTGCATATGCACAGACACACCCAAGTTCTCATCACTTATAATATGTTGCAGTTTCCATGTATCCACATTTTCCATTAATTTTTGGTTCATCTGGAAATAGAATTCTTCCATGATTCATGGGTTCCGTGATCTGCCACGACGTAGCATGACTGGAGGAATCGTTGGTGTTAAAGACACTTTTGCAGCAGCTTAGGATAACTAAAATGCTGTCCAATCTCCCAGAGGTCATCAGTGTGATCTTCTCTTTAACTCTGAGCCCATCTCATTATTCCAATATAAGATCTGTATACCAGTCAAAAATCCATTGAGCCCTCCATCTGACCACATGCTATGTGGATTTTTCAGAACTGGATTCCGCATATACTTTTTAAAGAATGTTTTTATTTTATTTTTTTCAATTACATGTAAAAACAATTTGTAGCATTCTTTTTTTTAATAATTTTTGAGTTCCAAATTCCCTCCCTCTCTCTCTTTCCTCCTCTCTCCTTGAGAAGGCAAGCAATTTGATATAGATTATTCATGCGCAGTCATGTAAAATGTATTTTCATATTAGCCACATTGCAAAAGATAACACAGACCATAAAAAAGAAAAGAAAAAAATAAAAATACAGAAAGTTTAAAAATTTTTGCTTTGATCTGCATTCAGATTCCATCAGTTCTTTCTCTAGGGGTGGATAGCATTTTTCATCCTAAGTCCTTTAGATCATAGTATTGCTGAGAATAGCTAAGTCATTCACAGTTAGTCAGTAGATAATAGTGCTGTTGCTGTGCCCAATGTTCTCCTGGTTCTTCACTTTGCTTTGCATCAGTTCATGTAAGTCTTTTCAGGTTTGTATGAAACCATCCTGCTCTTTATTTCTTAGAGCACAATAGCATTCCTTCACAATCATATACCACAACTTGTTCAGCCATTCCCCAATTGATGGGCCTCCCCTCTATTTCCAATTCTTTGCCACCACAAAAAAGAGCCGCTATAAATATTTTTGTATATGCAGGACCTTTTTGTTTTTCTTCTATTTCTGTGGGACACAGAGCTAGGAGTGGTATTGCTGAGTTTAAGGGTATGCACAATTTTATAGCCCTTTGGGCATAGCTCTAGATTGCTCTCCAGGAGGGTTGAATCAGTTCACAACTCTACCAATGGGACTTTAGTGTCCCAATTATCCCACATCCCCTCCAACATATGTTGTTTTCCTTTTCTGTCATATTAGCCAATCTGATAGGTGTGAAGTAGTACCTCACAGTTGTTTTAATTTGCATTTCCCTAATCAATGGTGACTTAGAGCCCCTTCTCATATAACTATAGATAGCTCTGATTTCTTCTTCTGAGCATGTACTTCTTAAAGTAAATTTTTCTTGATTTTTTTTGGCTTTGCCTCACCTGGATTTCCCAATGTGGCCCTCCCCCTTCTCTCAGAAAGCCATCTTCTACAACAAAAGAAGGAAAAAAGAGGAAAAAAAACAACTTGGTGAAACTAACCAACATAGCAAAAAAGTCTGACATTGTCTTCAGTATTCTACACCCATAATCCCCTGCCTCTGTGAAGAAGGGAGGGCCTCTGGTGTATCTCTTCTTTGGGACCAAGCTTAGTCATTATAATTTTATAGCATTTGGATTGAGTTGTTTTCTTTCAATTCATACTGTTACAGTCACTGTGTATATTACTTTCCTGGTTGCACTTACTTCACTCTGCATCAGTTTATATAAGTTGGCCCATACTTCTCTGTGTTCATGATTTCCATTAGTGCTTATAGTATACTTCCATTATATTCATGTACCACAACTTGTTCAACCATTCTATTGTCCTCCCCATGGACATTTACATTGTTTCAAGTTCTTTGAGATTACAAAAAGCCAAGCATGCATTTTTCAACCACTGGGTTATCCTACTGTGGAGAGTCTAAGAAAAAAAATTTAATTTGAAATCCATAATTATGGATTTCACTAAGGAGTGCTCTGTGGCTGAGTGCAATATAGAATTTAAGCATTTGGAAAACCTTGCCATCCTTACAGAATGCTGCACCTATTTGGATTCATGGAATCAGAGAATCTCAGAGTTGCAACAGACCAGAGACCATTTGGGCAACCTTTTCAGATTCCTCTGTGAAGGATACCCTCCATAACATTGGCAAACACCTCAAGGGAGAATGTTTCTCCTTGGTTTATCCCTCACTAGGTATTAACACTCAGTGGGCTTTCACATTTGTCATAGAACCTTCTGTTATAGGATTGCATTTTGGGGAGATCATTAATTTGTGAAGAGCCTTCAAAGCTTTTTTTGTTCTACTGAATCAAACATTTGGGGTTTTTTAAAAAAATCCATAAACAAAATATTCATGGAAGAAATCTGAACTGGTACTTTGAGAAATGTCTGAGTTGGTCAGTTGAGAAAAGAAGACTTAGACTAGGGGTCATGGTAGGTGATTTCACATATCAGAAAGGCTGTCATGTGGAAAAGGGATTAGCTTTGCTAAACTGAGTGGGTTATAGACTACCTGATGGTTAGTATTCCCTCCTGCTTGAAAATGGGAGGATGTGACATTGGTTGTTTCATCAGGTAGTGATTTCTCCATCAGTGAAGGTATTCAAACAGAAGCTGTTCATGTGAATAAAAAAATACAAAACTAACAATTTTAGTGGACAGCAATTTCAGCGAGTCAATGGGGCAGAATCCATCGACAGGCAAAAACACTAAAAGTGCTCCTGGGGTCCAATTTGTAAGTGCTTAGCCAATCTTAAAGCATCATAGAAAAGGCTACTATCAGTAATTTTAGCAATAGAAGTAAAAGCAGCAGGAGCAGCGGAATAAGGAAAGGAGCCCATGCTCTCTCTGCAGCTGTGGTCAGATCACATCCAGAGGACTGGGATGACTCCTTTCCAGAAGGACATTAACCAACTGTAGCTGAGCCAGAGGAGGGATGCCAGGTTGGTGAACACCTGAGGATGTATACCATAGGTTGTGTTCATTTTCAGAGACAGGTTAGACTGAACAGAGATGTCAAACTTGCGAAACTCCCCATTACAGCCTGAACTAGATTAAAATGTACTTGGGAAGTTTACGAAAATAAATAAAAACACAATACAAGACAGATAATGTTAATTTGTGGTTTTTAAAACAATATACACCCAGCAGGGATCCGATTATATTTGAGTTTGACACTCATCACTGCTGAGATCCTATGATTCAAATATGTGTCTCATGGAACTCCCGAGAAAGGAAATCCAGAGTGGAATTCTGGGCACCAACCTGAGATCGAGGGAAGAATTCAGGGAAAAAGAAAACATGGCTTTGAAAACTCTCCCCTTTCCCTGAAATTCTACAGCCATTCTGGTCCCTTTTTCTGGCCTGTAGGCCAAGGTGCTGGGACTTCTCTCCCCTCCAGTGCTATCTCTCAGCCCTGGAGGACCCCGGCTTGGGCCCTTGCCTGTATCTTCCTTTGCCAACATGAATGGCAAGGGTTCTGGCCAGCTGTCCCTTTTTCATCTCCAGCTGCAGTTTAGAGGTTAAAACCAGTCACTGCACCATGAGGGGCACAGCTCGCTTCAAAAACACCCGGGCTGTTGACTCCCATCTCCACTGCCGTCAGTCTCCTGCTTCCTCTTCTGCTGCCAGTTGGAGGGTGCAGATGCCAGGCAGTGGAAGATATTTTTAAAGTGGCAGCATCTGGGGCTCCTTGGCAGCCTCCTCAGGCTGGTGGCTCAGAGTTGCCTCTGGGTCTGTCACATGGTTTGGCATCGAATTCATTGCCTGAGCCGTGATGTTGGACATCTCTCTTTTTTTTTTTTTTTTGATGGGGCGGAGGTACCTGGGCATTCCCTCGATTCACCTTTGCTCCTCTTCATTTGTCACCAAAAACCTGCCCTTTTCTTACTTACATTTGTTTTGAACAGAATATGAAATTTAAAACATAATAAAGCACATTTCCCCTAAGCCAGCATGGGTTTAAATAGGTATGCCACTTGGTACTATTGCAGCTGCCCAAATCTTGCCTACCCTGGACATTCTGGTTTGCTGGAAACATGTTTTCTTGGCAATCACCCTTACCTCAGCTTTGATTGGCCCTCAAATATCTCCTAGGGGGTGAAGGGTGGGGGGATTGTTTTGTTTTGTTTGAAAAGACACTAACACTTAATTATCCCTGGAAGGCTCTGGATTAAGGGGTTTTTTTTTCCACTTTTGTTTTTTTCTTAGAAAGGGGGAATTTTATGAAATTCATAAAGACAGAGGCTTGAAGCTTCAGCTTGATAAAGTAGCCATGTTTTAGGACTACCAGTTTTCCAATTCAATTCAAAGAGCATATATATTCAATACCTACTATGAGTCAGACAGTATGTTGGGGATACAAAGACAAAAGCTAGGCAGTCCTTGGTTTCCAGAAGCATGTATTGTGATTACAGCCCCATCTCAGACAGGCACTCCCTAGAAAAGCAACAGTTGAAGATCTGAGGCATCTCATGGGTCATTCCTTACTCAAAACCATAGCACGTGAGCCCTCACCAATGTGTTTCCTTTTTTTGCCAGCTAAACAGAGGACATCTTAGTTTAAACAAAAGACATTGAATCAAATAGTCAAGCAAAGGAAATGACAAACAGAAGATTGTGCGCATTTGGTACTGTCTCCTACAGATTGCTACGTTACCCATAGGGGGCAAAAGTACAGAAAACATATGTTACCATGGAACACATGTGAATGGCATATATATATAAGGAATATTCATGCCGAAAGACTATCCCCAGCGGGTTAACACTGCACTTTAGCCAGAAAAATCCTTCTCTACTCCCTTTATACACAAGGATCTCATGACTGGTCAGGAGATGGGGAGCTTCTTTGGGTATGCAACTGAAGGCAATGATAACCTGTTTCTTCACTTATGACATAGCTACTTGGCTCTGAATTAGCATAGAGGAGGCCCTTCGTTCAGGAAAGAAAACCCAAGTGAATCCACAGGTAACAGCTAGGAGCCACCCCATGTTGGACCATGCCCTCTCCAGAATTTTACCCAATCTCCTAAAATTAGAGTCTGATAACAGCAGGTAGACACCTGGCAGGGAACAGAAAAAGAGGTTGCTGAAGAAAATCTAATCAGAGGAGAGTAAGTGTAAGTCAGGTTCATTTCATGGGAAATTCTCCTAGTGCCAAGGACCCAAACAGGGGAAGTGGCATTGCCTTGATGCTTAGAGGAGGAACACGCCTGGGATTCAGGAGAATTGAGGGCCCATTCCAAACTGCCACTCTTATTCTAGAGTGGCCTCCTGACCACTCCCTGTGACTCAAGTTTTACTTTTATGAGAGAGAGGGATGAAAATTAGAGGGCATATTGACGGGTACAAGGATGGAGAAGGAAAGGAGACTTGGGTCTTATTTAACTCAAAGATTCCAAGAGTCTGAGGTGCTATGAATTTTGGATCCTGGATTCACAAAAATACAAAAGACCACCCTTACAGCTAGGAAAAGTAGGCAACTGACAATCTTGCAATAATAATAAGAAGTGTGTTAAGGTTCATGAAGTGCTAGTTAGACATGGCCTAACTGAATACCCCGGGGGCTTCCCTGAGAGGTACCTAAGGCAAGAGTGGTTATCCCTCATTTTACAGATGAGAAAACTGAGCTTCACAGCAGTGAACTGGCTGGCCCATGCATTCATTCATTTAACTAGCATTTATTAAGCACCTACTATGTGCCAGGTGTTATTCTAGGTGATTGGAAAGGGATAGCAACTGCCTTGTGATTTCACTGAGATAAGGCACTCCCAAGTAAGGAAAATCCCTCTGCCATCATCAGAACCTTCTCTCCACTTATTCTTAGAAAGCTGCCTAGAGCAGTGAGAGACTAAATGATTCTCCCAGAGTTAGAGCTAGGGGTATCAAAGACAGAACTTGAACCCACATCTTCCTGACCCAAGGCCAGCTTTTAGTCCCTCGTGCGACAGTTCCTCTCAGGTGCTGAAAATACCAATTTAAATATGAGAGAATCTCTGCTGCCAAGATCTTCAATTCTATTGTTCATAGTTACCCAAGAATTACCATCCAGGGCTCCTGAGTCCAAGCTGAGAACTGTGTCTACCTTAGCACAATGAGTCGAGGGGAAACAAAACAGGGCTAATACCCAAATGTCTCCCACAGCCCTTACCACAGTGCCTGAAATTCCACCATCAAAAAGTAATTCATATATTAATAAGGAAACGTTTTATGTGATTGCATATATATACATATATATTATATATATATATACAAGTTATATTAGGTGCTTACCATCTCAGGGAAGAGGGAGGGAAGGGAAAGAGGAAGGGACAGAATTTGGAATTCAAAACTTTAAAAAAAACAAATGTTAAAAATTGTTTTAACATGTAATTGGGGGAAATAAAACAGTATTTTTAAAAAGTAATTCATTTGAGCTTGAAGGATAGCCATAGTGGATAGAAGCAAAGATAAAGTTGGCTTGCCTCACCATTTTTCTTAGAACTAGCCAAGGTGACAGAGAGTCTCTACTTTACCTTTGACCTTTCTTTTTAAAAAAATAATGAATTATGATACAAATTTGGTATTAAGCATGAAAGATGGCCCTGGCCAGAGTGGGGAGAAACAGTTATCTTATTCATTGCTAGGAGAATTACAAACTAGTGAGATCTTTCCGGAAGTCAGTTTGGCAGTATTCTGTGACATGTGAAATAATCATAGCCCTTGGGCCAGTCACTCCAGTGTTGAGACTACATACTGTGAGTATCATTAAAAAGAAAGGAGGAAAAAGGATCTCTGTTAAAAATATTGGTGACAATATTATTTGTCATTTAAGAAAAACAGGAAACAACCTAAGCATCCTGCAATAGGGAGATGGTTAAATCAAGTGTGGTGCAGTAATATAATGGAATACCATCATGCACTTAAGATTCCCAAGGAATAGTAGGATAGCCAGACAGAGAGAGCTTTATGAAATAATAATGATGACTCGTGTTCTTACCAGTTTGGTGAATAATAACAGAGACCAAACCTGTGACTTCATGGGTCCGGGTGTCGTTTCTGCTGACGAAGGCTGACACCGTCAGCCAGGTACAGGGTCGGAGGGCTGGGGTGGGCACTGTCTGGCCCAGAGTCACTCCATATGCTGACGAGGTAAGATCTGAACTTGACTCCAGAGCTAGCTCGCTATTCCCTGTAACACCCCATACCTCCTCCAAAATAGTGATGGCTCTCACTTAATTAGCACATCAAGGTGTGGAGGAAGCACTTCCCATGATTTGTCTTGTTTGATTCTCACCGTCACTCAGTGAGATAGGTGCTATTATTAACCCCACATAACAGATTGGGAAGTGGAATTTCAGAGAGGTCAAGTGACTTGCCCAGAAAAACACAGCTAGTTAAGAATTTGAGTCAAAAGCAAGTCTTACAGAATCTAAGTCTCCTCAAACTTACGCAGACGTACACACACTCACAACGTGAGCACACACATGCACACATATGTACACACACCCCAGGGGACTGAGTATGTTTTTCCTTTTATTTCAGAGCTCCTGTCCTGACTCAGACACCATTTATCTCCATGAAGTCATTGCCTCTTTAAGCCTCAGTTTCTTCATCTGTAAAATGAGGAAGTTGCCACTTTGTTGAGAAAGAATTTTCAAGGCCACCTTTGGCACTTATTTAACCTGACCCCTTTTTAAAATTGTTCAACTATTACTTTACTACTTTAATCCCAGCAAGTCTTTAGAGTGGGCCATTACATTGTAGCAATGCTTTTTAAATGAGACGATCTCAGTATTTCATTTTGATGGCTGCTACATGTTAGATAAATACTAATTATTCTATTAACACATACTCTGTATGAGGCTCCTCTGGTGACTGTATGCCTAGAGAACAGGATTGTGACAGAATAAAACAGTCAGAACTCATTGATGGCATAAGTGGAGTGAATATTATTAGGAGACCTTCCAATTTGTGGGGTCCTTCCAATGTGTGAAGTGGTGGCCTTTATGACTTCCTGGTTCATTCTCTCTCTTTCTGTGCTACCTTATTTACTCTCAGGATCCAGCATCCTCTGCTGTCATGCCCTTGCACAGGCTAACCCCGCCCCCCATTCTTGGGATGTTCTCTTTTCTCACCTCTACCTCTTGGAATCCCCAACTCCCTTCAAGGCTCGGATCTGGGTTCATTTTCACAGAAGGACTCCTCTTTCTTCTCATTAATCTGTATTTACTTTGAACATGCTTCGTGTTTGTCTTCTCTGTTCTTCATTGTATGCTTCTATGTGTTGTTCCGCCCCACCCCCAACCCCGCACCCCACCCCACCATGGACTGTAAGCTTCATGAGAGCAGGCTGGAGCAGGGGCAGTTTCTTTTTGGTCTTTGTATGGTCTGGTGACTAGCACTCAGTAGGCTCTTTCATAAATACATGTTGAACTGAAATGAATCAATTTAATCTAATTTAATCCAATCATATCAAATCAAATTGAATTGGTTTGGAAAATTTATGAATAATTGTATGAACGAATGAATGAGAAATATGGATTAAGGGCGTACTATATGCCAAGTAAATCCAGGGAAAGGACAAAATCACTCATTCAAGAAAGAAGAAAGGAGATGAGAGAGAAGAGATGAAGTCAGATAATTCCCTCTCCTGGTCCAAAAGTGACACCATTAACTCAGGATAACTTGCTGCTGCTATCTCATATGGGGGGAGGGGAAGGGAGGAAGAGAAGGCAGAAAAGAAGGTTCAGGAAAGGGGAGATAAGGAAGAGACGGTCATAGTTGGGCTTTCCTATGAGCAGGACACTTCACAAATTAGATCTTCATACCTCAGGCTATGCCTATGCTGAACTTGGCTCAAAAGTATTCCTTTCTTCTATAAATGACTTATAAAGAGGTCCTTGTACCTTTTCCTACTATATACTCTAAACATCTAGAAAATAGAAATGTGCTTTGCCAATATCAGGTGCCAAATAAATGTTTGTTGGATGAATGTTTAAAAAAATGTGCCAAGCACTGTGCTAAATGCTATGGATACACTTACCAAAGCCCCTGCCCTCAAGGGGCTTATATGCAAATAGAACAGGGGTTCTGAGCTCCAGAAACACTTTTATAATTTTTGATAACTGCATTTCAATATACTTGGTTTCCTTTGTATCCTCTGTATTTTATTTTATTAATTTAAAAACAACATTCTGAGAAGAGGTCTGGTGAGACCACCAGAATACTGAAGGACTGAAGGGCATTCGTTTCCTCTCACTCTCTCTCTCTCTCTCTCTCTCTCTCTCTCTCTCTCTCTCTCTCTCTCTCCCCCCCCCCCTCTCTCTCCCCCTCTCTCTCTCTCCCTCCCTCCCACCCTCCTTCCCTCCCTCCCTCCTTCCCTCTCCCTCTCTCCTTTCCTATCTCCCTCCCTCTCTCTCCCTTCAGTCTGTCTCTGTCTCTCTTTCTCTGTCTCTCTCTCTCTGAGTCTCTGTCTGTCAGAGAGAGAGAGAGTTAAAAAGTTCTGTAATAAAAGGAGACTGACTGATGACCAAGGAGGGGAATCTTGGTTTGGAAAGTTATAGGGTTGATGAGAGGAGCCTTAACAAAGTAGACTGACACACTCTTTCCAGGATTTAGCTCTCATTCCAGAGCTAGGAAAGAGTAGAGAGGTGTTCAGGACCAGAGCATCAGGGGACCCCAGGCTAGGGCTTCCAGAGCTGAAATGCTTAAGACTTCCAGTCCATCACTGTGGTAAGGCAGCTGGCCAGAAGATGGCCAGGCAGTAAAGTGAGTCATGCCTGGAGGCAGTCTAAATATGGTAGACCATATGCCTTATGTGAGGCATTCAGCAATCAGGACCCAGTGCCCATGGAGAGGAGTTCCAGATCTAAAAAGGTGAAGTCCTACAGTGCTCAGCTTCTGGTCAGCACCTGGAGATGACCTCAGAGGGCAGAACTAGGAAAAATTGAGGAAAGATGTGAAGAGTTTGATTTTAATTTAATACAAGGGTATAGTTCCTAACAACTGGAGCTTTCAAATGTGAAATGAGTTGTCTCAGAAGGAGAGGCTTGGCCCAGCTGGCACAGTCATGCCCATGTTGCTAACCCAAAGTCTCTCCACTTCAGTAGGTCCTTCCAGAGCTTAAGATGCACTGGCATAGCCATCAACAACCCAGGATCCACTCCATGTCAGGGTTAGAAGTACTAAGTACTATGAAAACGGAATTGAATACCAATTCTATGATAGCCATTCAACCATACCTCCCTACAGAAAATATTACAGTTGGAAGGATCCTCAGAGACCACCTAGTCCAACCCTTCCAACAGAACCAAAGAATCATTCACCCCAGTTTTCAGTTGAAGACCTAAATTGATGGGAAACTCTCTACATAGGAAGACAGGTCATTCCAATTTTAGAGAACTCTAATCGTCAGGAAGTTTGTTCTTCCATTGAGCTAAAAGTGATTCCCCTAAAACTTCCAACCAAGTGCTCTGATTCAGTCTCCAGGGGCCAGGAGGAACTAGGCCAGTCCCTCTTCTGCAGAACAGCCCTTCAAACATACACAAAGGTTAGAAACCAAGCATGATAAAAGGGGAGAAAGCAACTTAGAACCTATAGAGTTCTGTACAAATACAAGGGATCAAACTCCAAATTCAAGAGCAAGGCTTCGTAACACTGTTGTGTTTTTTACCCCTTTGGCAGTTGGATTACAAAGGAAAGCAAATTGTATTGAAATACTGTTAGAATTTTTTTTAATAATAGGTTAAGAACACCTATTCTAGATTGATTCTGAAGGAGGGCTTGCCATTATCCCAAGACCAAAACCTTAACAATCACAAGACTGACAAGCAAACAACATTGAAGCTACTAAAATTTACAATGGCCCTGAGACTTTTGGGACACCCAAGATACAGTGCATATATTTTCATAGTAGAATTTTTTTAAAATGCATTTATTTTTGGAAGGGGAAAGGTAGGGCAAGTGGGGTTAAGTGACTTGCCCAAGGTCACACAGCTAGTAAGTGTGTCAAGTGTCTAAGACCAGATTTGCACTCAGGTCCTCTGACTCCAGGGCCTGTGCTCTACTCACTGGGCCACCTAGCTGCCCCCAGTGTGTATATTTTTGTATGTACCTATTGTCTCCCCCCACCCCCGTTATCTATAATCGGAATTCTCATCCCAGCTTTGCTGCTCACTTGCTGAGTGATCTTGGGCATGTCATCCCTCTTTGGGCCTCAGTTGCCTCATTTGTAAAATAATGGGTTGGTTCTTTAATAGCCCTTCTAAATAAGGTAAGATGTAGAAGAATATTACAGGACTTTAAAAATCTCTTCCAATGCTGACATTCTGCGCTCCCCTGAACACAAAAAGAATGCTGGAGCAGGGCATCCGAAGAGCTGGGCTCTAGCTCCGGCTGTAAAGCAGACTTCTCTGGGGATCAGTTTGCACTTCACTCTCAGCCTCACCTTCCTCATTGGAAAAACGGGCATAATAATCACACTGACCCAAAAAAGTTGTTGTGAGGAGCGAAGGAGGTCAGTCCCAACTAAGATCCCGCCTTCTCCAGAGAGCTTCCCCTAGTCCACCTTAATGCTAGTGCATTCCTTCTTTTAATTATTTCCTATTTCTCCTGTGTATAACTTGCTTTGTGTGTGTGTGTGTGTGTGTATCTTTATGTATTGTCTCCCCTATTAGATTATAAACTCCTTGAGGGCAGGAACTGTCTTTTGCATCTTTTTGTGTCCGCAGCACTCAGCACCATGCCTGGCACACAGTAGGCACTTAATAAATGATTACTACTTGAGTGATATATGTAAAGCACTTTGCACTCTATTAGAATACGTGCAGCCTATTGTTATGATCATTTTATCGGACTCCTGGAGATCTCCCGACAAAGGCTCAGTGACCATTTCTCAGGCGTGCATGACTGAGGCTTCTTTTCCCCACTCAATCAGCAAAATCAATTTCAGTTGCAAATTCACAGCTGCAGGCTTCAGAAGATGTATAAAACTCCAAAAAGAAGGTGATATTTTATAATGACAAGTTATGACAAGGAAATCACAGAATCGGTCCTTCTCCCATAGGATTGAATGAGCTAGTCCCTAGTCCACCCTTGGCAGGCAGGAGTTGGAAGAGGTGCCTGGCGTGGTCTCCCCCAACTCAGAAATTCCTCATGCTGTGATGTGTTGGCCAAGCAAGCTCTAAGATACCAACAGACTCTTGACAATCCAGGAGTCTATACAGTCCTGACCAGATTCCCACAGGTGCAGCCCAGCTCATTTCTCTGCTTAAAAACCTCATCCAGATTCTCAAAGTTTATACATTAAAGATTGAGCCTGATGGAGGAAAAGCAGTAGGAAATCTCAGATTACCTACATAGGGCAAAAAATAGCCTTACAGTAGATGTATACAATTTCTCAAGGAAATGAGCTGTCTCTCCTTTGAAGGAACATGTGGAAGCTAAGTGGAAGGAATAATTAGATTAAATGGTGATGTAAACTGGAAGAGAAACATTACTTCCTGACCAGCACCAAATCTCTTACAGGTGTCATGGGGCCTGGCCAGGGCAGTGATTAGGGGGTTTAAACTGAGTTGCCTGTAACTCTAAGCAAGTGATTGAAAGGTGGAGTTTCCTGGGGGCCCCAGCACCCTGAGAGCATCTTGGTGAAATGAGCATTTGTTCTCAGTTACTTAGAAGAAAATAAAAAACAGGATTCATGGTAAATGGATGTTTTAATGGTTTATTTTGTTGCCTACAGGGCAAATACTTGCCAGGCTCAATTTTCTCTTTCCTACTCAGTAGAGGAAGAAAACCAGGCTTAAGATCACAAGAGGACCAGTTTAGAAATACTAGGCTTCCTTGCCCCTTTATGTAGTAGGAAGCCATAACTTCTGACCAGGAGAAGGTGACTGCACTGAGCTGCACAGCTCCCAAAGGGAGTAGTACCAAGACTGAGACGTTTTACTGAAGGCATAGCCAGAAGGACAATCACTAAGGTTCCACCATTATCTTCCCAGGAGATAAAGAAACAAATGTTGGCCATCCCATCTCCCATCTCCACCCTTTTGCCTAGGTGGTCCCCCATGCCAGGCATTTTCTCCCTCCTCACTTCCAATTCTTGGGATCTCAAGCTCAATTCAAAACTCAGCTCAAATGCTACCTCTTACACAAGGCTTCTCCTGGACCCTTCTCCCCTTATTTTATATCTACTTATCCATTTGACTGTTGTTCCTCCCAATATAATGTAAGCTCCCTGGGGGCAAATACTGTTTTAATTTTTGTTTTTGTACCCCCAGTGTCTGGCACATAGTAGGAGCTTGATTAGTGTTTGTTGGGCTGCATTGAATCATCCAGACAGAGGTTAGTGTTTCTCAGAATAGCCCTCATGGGCACCAGGTAAGGAGCCAAAGAACCTACCAGAATGAAATTTCCCAAGGAGAAGTACCCTTTGAATTGGCCAGATAAGATACTGCTCTATTGAAGAATCATGGAATCTGAGAGTTGGAAGGGATATCAGAAACCATCAGGTCAAAGGGATCTCCCCCATAACATCCCTGACAAATGGTCATCCAGCCTCAGCCTCCCAAAGAGGGGATCTCCTAAGATTGATATGGTTCCATATATCTGATTTGTAACTCTCCTCGAAGGACTCCAAAGGCCAGCATTCTTGGTCTTTACAGCCCGTGTTGGGGCAAGAATCCCCACCATGGATCACTGCACCTTTGACCTCCACCAAGGCAGTCTGTGGTATCCTGAGAATAGCCCTTGATTGGCTTTTTGTGATAGCTGACTCCAAAGCCTGCACCCTCTACCATTCTCAATTTTCTCTCACAGTGCCTCTGCTAACTACTGGCTTTATAAGCCTAGATGAGTCCCATTAAGTGTCTGAACCTTGGTCAGTCAATCAACAAACATTCAGTAAGCCTATGGTATGCCAGGAACAGTACTAAGCAATGGGGCTACACAGAAAGCTAAACACAATTCCTGCCCTGGAGGGGCTCACAATCTAGTGGAATTTTCAGTTTCCTCATCTGAGAAATCAGGAGATAAGACTAGGTGGTCTCTAAGAGCCCTTCCAGTTTTAAACTTCTATGAGCCCGCATATACTCTCACTTTGGTAAGGAGGTGGAAGAACTACAGGAGCAAAATATTGCATATACTGTCAGACCTAATCATTTCAGGGATCAATTTTGCTGAATTGTTAAAAGAGATCATTCAACAAAAGTGAGTAAGGCAGCCATATTGGAAATTAACTTGGATGTTTAAAAAAAGGCATTTTAAAAAAATCTTATGTCCCTATGTTCCCAGCTCTATAGAGGAATACATATACCTTAACCCTTTCAAAATTTGTGCCTTCTTTCCTCCTATATTTGCTTCTATTCCATAGTGCCCTGTTTCTGGAATGGGCACCACCAGGCTTCCCCTGTCATTCTGTTTTGCAACCTCTAAATAATCCCTGATTCTTCCTTCTCCTTCATAATGCTTATAGTAGGCCTTTAATAAATGCTGTAGATTAATTAGTAGATCCCACAAGAGGCTGTACTCAACCATTATAGTCTTCAAGAAGCAAGGTTCACATCCCTAACCTACCCAGGCACTAAAGAAGGATATTAGGGAAAGGGTTTGACAGAGGAGTCTTCTGAGGCAATGAAAAAAGTGTTCCATTTGGAGTCAGGCTTAAAACCCAACTTGACCATTGACTGTCTACATGAGCTTCAGGGTGAGCAATTACACTACAGTTCTGGACCTGCTCCCTACCATTAGATATCCATCTATTCCTTGGCTGTATTCTTTTGCTTTTCCCTCTCTCCATTCAGACAAACTTACCTGATGGTTCTCCCCATACTAGACATTTCTTCTCTGTCTTTCTTGCCTTTGGCCAAGTGGACTTCCATGTCCTTCCCAAGGAAAGCAATCCCTCCTCACCTTTGATTCGCAGAACTCCCAGCTTCCTTCAAAGGACAGCTCAGGTGCTCCCTTCTACAGGAGATGCTTCCTGACTCCTAATGCTCCATCCCCCTTGAAATTACTTTGTAAGACTTTGAATGTGTTTTGTATTTACTCATCTGGGTGCCTGTTCCATCTTGCCAGTAGAATGCTAACTCCTTGAGGGTAGAGACTGTGGCCATTTTATCTTTTCTCCCTAGCATCTGGTAGAGTGTCTTTCATAGGGGAGATGTCTAATGAATATCTGTTGAATTGAATTTGGGTTTGGCCCTCCACTGATGAGCATTTTTTTAGTGACTTGGATAGGAGCACCAATGATATGTGCCTGAGATGTGCAGAGGACCCCAAGCTAGAGGTGGGGAGAGACTACAGTATTGAGCTGGATCTAATCAGAGGACATTCAAAAGGGACCAGTGGAAAGTCTTACAAGTACAAGATCAGGCAAACGGAGATTTTTGTCTGAAAAAATGTGTAGAGATTTTAATAGATTGCAGGCAGCTTAATAGGAGTCATCAGTATGATACAAAGCCTAAAATGTTAATATGATCCTTTTGTTCCATAAGGAGAGGCAATGAGGTGCTGAAATGGACAGAGCACTATCAGGAAGATAGTTCAAATCCTACATCAGACATTTACTAGTTGTGTGACCCTGGGCAAGTCACATAACCTCTGTCTTCCTCAGTTTTCTTATCTGTAAAGTGGAGATAATAATAGCTCCTATCTTCAGAGTTGTTGTGAGGATCAAATGAGATCCTATTTGCTTTGCAAACCTTAAAGTGCTATACAAACGATGATGATGATGACATTATAGGCACAGATTCCAGGAATGAGACGATATTCCTCCAGTATCCTGCTTTGGTCAAACCATATGTGGAGTATTGGTTTCAGTTTGGGGCCCCAAAATTTTGCATGTTTTGTATGAACATTGACCAGTGGAAGAGTATTCAGAGGAGGCCAACCAGGATGGCAAAAGGCTTTGAGTCCTTGGGATTGCTTCTCTCTTTCACTGAAAAAACAATTTTAAGCACCCACTGCAGACCAGACCTTGGGGATACCGAATCAATAATGATATGAAGACATCAGGGTCCACTGAAGCAATTGAGGATGCTTGACTAAGGGTGGAAGGAGCAGGAGAGCAGTCTTCAGGTATCTGAAGTCAGGCATATGGGGGAGGGACTCAATTGATTTTGCTTGTTCAGATAGAGCCACAAAGTAGGAACAACATGTAGAATTGAAAAGAAGCAACTTTAGACTTGCTATCACCAAAAAATTCCTAAAAATTAAAGCTGTCTTAATATACAATGGGCTGCCTGGGGTGGGGTGGGGGAATCCTATAATGGGTGGCTGGATTGAGGCAGAGGCTAGATAACCACATGTCAGGGATGCTCGAGGGGGATTCCTTTTCAAGTATGGATTGAACTAGACTAAGATCTCTTCCAGCTCCAAAGCTCTGTGATTATGTAAATTAAATGCAGCTGACCTTAGGAAAGTCTCAATTCTCCTGGACCTCAGTTTCCTCATCTGTAAAATGATGGTGTGGGACTCAGCGGTCTTCAAGGCCCCTTCAGCTCAAACTCTATGATCCTCTGTGTCCTTAGGCAAAGGATATAAAAGACCATATTCTGCTGACTGCCCCCATTCACCAGAAAGTCTTGGCTTTCTCGCCAAACAAATTAGGAAGGAAGAGTGTCTTTTGTTAGCTCAGCCTTAATCGAGGCCCTCATTGCAAGCTCAGGATTCACCAGCAAGGAAGAACAAAATGGGATGATGAGCTGATGACCAGGCTTCTCTTGTTTATACCCTGCCTTCTTGTCAAAGAAGAAACTCCTTCCAAGCTGCATTCTGGGGTGGGGGTGGGGACAGAATCCACACCACGAGTATTTCCTCCTCTGCACTTTTGCTTACATCATGTCCTTGACCAGGCATGCTTTTCCCTCTCTCCTGATTCTTCAAGACCCCAACTCAAGTCCAACCCCTCCACGAAGCCCACCCCATCCATCCTTGCCCTATGGAGTGGAACTACCAACTGGCTAGATATAATATGCCCTTGTTACACATTGTCATTGCCACGGAGCACCCTCTGGGCCTCAGTTTCTCCATCTTCAAAATGCTCATAAAATAATTATAAGACCACCTTTATCAGGTCGTTGTAGACTACAAAGTTCTCTAGAAGCTTTTCCTTTGGAGGGGGAAGGGATGTAAACCTGTGACTTCATACACTACTGGTTGCTCAGGTAGGGGCACTCCTCCTTCCAATGCAGATCCTTTAACTCGTTTGTAATGTTATAGTATCTGAAGCAGTGTGGCATCGTGGGCAGAGTATTGGACTGGAAGTCAGGATGTCTCGGGTTCAAATTCTGTCTTATTTGCTTAACCTCTCTGTGCCTCAGTTTCCTCATCTGGAAAATGAGTCTGACAACATCACCTCCTTCCGAGGGTTTTTGTGAGGATCAAACAAGAAAACATGCGGAGAGAACTCGGAAAAGCTTAGAATGCTGTGTAGACGCTGCCTGCGGCCGCGGGGGAGGTGCATGAACTGCCTGGGGTCACGCAGCTTGGGGGGCGCAGAAGCAGCCCTTGGAAGGCCAGCTCTTTAGCCCACTGGGGTCACTCCCTTTACATGTTTATGCACGGTCAGTGTTCCCATCCAAAGTGTGAACTCCAAGAACGAGGGTCTTGTCACAGTCACCAGACTTTCACTAAGCACTTACTCTGTGCTAAACACAAAGACAAAGAGGAGACCTCCCCTGCCCCCAAGGGCCTTACTCTCTACTAAGGGATCCGGCACACACACAGACTGAAGAAGGAGGGAAGACGAGCAGGGGGTCAGGAAGGGCTTCCTGGAAGAGGTGGCACCTTGGCTGAGCCTGAAAGGAAATGAAAGATTCTTAAAGCTGGGTGAGTTCACTCCAGGCTCTCCTGGAACCCAGCTGGAGCAAAGGCATAAAGACAAGAGAGAGAACAAGTGGGACACTTTCCCCTTTGGTTATGCTGAGTTTGATCTGCCTGTGAGCATCTATACTGACCCGTATCCTCTAACAACACAATGCTTTGCATGAGAGGCATGCAAGAGACATTTGTAGATTGACTGGTTTGAGAGTAATTTCTATGAAGGATATGCTCAGTTCTCGGCTTTAGCCTGGACACACATTAGAAAGAAGCCTATGAAAGAATATGGTCCCTTCTCCATTAGAGTAATACTCCATGTAGAGTAATTCTCCATGAGAGTAATTTCTATGAAGGATATGCTCAGTTCTCGGCTTTAGCCTGGACACACATTAGAAAGAAGCCTATGAAAGAATATGGTCCCTTCTCCATTAGAAGTCTCTATCTACCCCAATTAACAAAGGCAAATGGTCCCCGGCTCAGATTTTGGCTTAGAGGCTAGGAATTTAGAAGCATGCCCCAGCCTCCAGCACCTTGACCTCCTCCACTGCTGATTCCCCCCAACTCTGCCAAGCTAATTGCCGAGAGAGTAATCTCATTATTGGTTACCTGTCCTCGACAGACCCTCACCACAGGACAGTCTATTAGAGCCGACTGCTTATTAGTCTTTGCCATCCTGAAGCCGAGTGTAACTGACTCAGGTCCATGTGTTAAATACTCCATCTGTAGCTACCCAGGCTAAAGCCTGCCAATGGCTTCTCTCTCCTGGCCGCCAAACCTCTCCCAAAGAACAACTCAGTCTGGGGTCCCCAGTTCCCAAAAGCTGACTCTCAGACCCTCCAAGAAAGAAGCCCCATGTGAGGTTCCCTTCCAACCCATCTGTGCCAAAAAGGAGGAAAGGCAAACTGAGCCCTCAGCTCTCCCACTCTTGACAGCAGATACCAGCATTGTATTTACTAACTGTCTGGCTGGTGATAAATGTTTCCATGGATGTTTTTGCTGAGGTGTAAATAACTTGATGTTCTCCATAAAGTTTAATTCCTGCAACATGCCTCTTGGCTTGTGTTTTATTGACTTTTGCACTTCAGAGACTGTGCCTGGTATACTAATTTGGGTTTTTGATTAGGCGTCCTCTCTCCATATTCTGTCAATGAATACACCAGGATTTCTTGGGTCAGTGAAAATCCCACCAAATCCACAACAATGGATCTGTAGGCCTTTGGCCTTCCAATCAGTGGGATCCATGGGTCCCATGATGTTTGTGGGGTCCCAAGGAGATGGAAGGACTGAGGGAGCTTCCAAGCAGGTACCCTGAGTTAGGACAACTATCCTAAATGATGTAATTACCTTCTTGGGAAACTGCTGACTGTGAAGACACAGAGTAAAGACTGAATGAGCCATGGGAAAAGTAGGGTGACATATTCCAACCATGATGACAAGGAAGAGTGAGGATTGGTCGGAGGAACTGAGGATGCTTAACCTGGAGAAAAGAAGACTGGAGGGTGGGGAGGAAGAAAAGGATGGCACAGCATGTGTCTTCAGGTATTTGGAGGGTTTTCATGTGGAAAGAGGATTAGTCACGTTCTGTGTAGCTCCAGAATGTAGAATTCAAAACCCTTCAGTGGCCGCCAATGTGTCAACTGAGTCAAATTCAAACATCTTAGCCTGTCATTGAATGCCTTCCCAGAACTACATCACATTAAGGCCCCTCACATTCTCTATGCTCCGAGAAACTTAGACCATACATGGGGTTATATGATCACAGATTCAGAGCTGAAAAGGACCTTAGAGGCCATTGAGTCTAACCCCCTCATTTTATAAATTATAAAATGCAGCAGACTAAGGTTAAGTGACTTACCTACAGTCGCACAACTAGCAAATATCTGAGACAGAATTTAAACTCAGGTCTTCCTAACTCCACTCTGCCCAAACATACTATTTAATTTTCTTATTAAACCCCTACTATGTGTTAGGCAAAGCTGGCAGTGTGGCAGAGTAGAGAGAGAGTTAACTCTGAGTAAGGAGGGCTCAAATCCTGCCTCTGCCGTACCCTAGCTAAGTGTCCCTATACAAGTCACTCAATCTCTCAATGCCCTGGGAAAATCTCTATGACTGTAAGCTGAGGACCAGGTGTCTATCAGTATTGATAGAGGAAGTTTTCTCATATGGAGTTCCCTTTATGAATGATACAATGGGTCCTGTCCAGAAAAAAATAAAATGTTTTCTGCACTAGGGACACAGAAACTAAACCGAATAATCACTGGCCATAGCGTGTAAGCTTTCTCAGAGGACCATTCTATTTGATCTGTGTCCCTTGCACAATCCCTGGCATACAGTAAGTGAGAAATAAATGCTTATTGGTTGATTGGGAGGAAATAGCATGAGCCCATATAAGTCAATATAAATAGACACAAATAAACAAATACATAGATAAATAAAGGAATGGATGAATAAAAAGATAAATAAGTGAATGAATAGATAAAAGAAATGAATGAATGAATAAGTAAATGAATAGATAGACAGATAAATGAATAAGTACAAAGTAATAGTGGTGGGGGTATGTCAAACTAACAAATGAAATAATCAGGAAACACTTCTGGTAGGAGGTGGGACCTGAACAGTCTTGAAGGGAGATAGGTGTAACAAGAGGGAACATATTCCAGGCATGGGTAACAAAGCATGCAAAGACCTGACGGTGGAAGGTGGGATGTCATGTATGAGGAGCCGCAAGTAGACCAGTTTTGGTGGAATGTCATTTGGTGGGCTTTATCATGTATGATCAGACCAGGAAAGTCAATTCCCTCCTCTGGGCCTCAGTTTCCCCTTTGTGAAATGAAGGGGTTGGACTAGAACATCTCCAAAGTCCCCTTCCAGCTTTCAGTTAATCATCCTATGATATCCTTAACAGGATTAGCAGTGCCCTTTCTCTGTCTTTTCAATTAGAGCCACAGCCATTGACCTTTCATATAGAAATGTCTGTGTTGTTCACTTATCGGGGTCAGTTATCACAATAGAAATTCTTTAGTAACCTAAGCAACTGGATAGAGAGCTAAGTATGTACCACCAGTCCCCACCCCCAAAGGCCAGTAGTCATTTTGCTCCCTGGAAATCCCTTTACCCTCAACACAATCCCAAGCTCCCTGTGTGGGCTTTGTTCTAGTGTATCCAGCTCCTAGGATAGTGGTGAGACCAGAAGCATAGGGGGCCAATGGCAGCTGGGGAACTATTCATTCATTCATTCAATAAATATGTCCTGAGCACCACATCCAGAGCTCAGCACTGGCTACCTTGAAGAAACAGAAAGATGTTGTGAAAGTGGATATTCGTTTAGTGCATGGATGGACAGATGGTTAGTGAGATCCCTTATAATTCTCTAACTCTGGGATTCTATGATTCTGACTCTGAGACACGGCCTCTTCCTCGATAGGACTCTGTCCATTGTGATATACAGAAATATTGCTAACACTTTAAGGTTTGCAAAATCTACATATGTGTGTGTATAAATGTGTATATAACATTTGCATAAATTAGCATATACAAGAGACATGTAAAGTAGATCAAAGTTAACCCTGGGGTGGGAGAAGCATTAGAAGCTGAGGAGACCTATCCAAAGTGGTCCTTGAGTTAAATCTTCAAGGGGAAATTCCAAGAGATAGAGGTAAGAAGGCAGAACATTCCAGGCATGGGGCACATCCAATGCAAAGGCCTGTGTAACTTTGTGTTGGAGGATGGTGCCTGAGGAAGAGCAAGTGGGACAAAGTGACTTCACCATACGGTATGTGGAGAGGAGTAATGAAGTAAGACTGCAAAAGTTGGAAGGGGCCAGGTTGTGAAGAGCTCGAGGAGGAGACCCAAAGGGTTACCCCTAGAACCCGAGAGCTCTCAGCCTGTCTCTGGGGACCAATCCAAGTGAACAAGTCCAAGTTGGAAGATATCCCAAAGGGAATGCTGGACTGGTCTGAGGTTTGGAAAGGCATGAGCAGCGACCGGACAAGAGAGAAAGGATTCAGGAATAAAGGGTATTGTAAAGGGCAGGGAGTAGAGGCAAAGCATGGGGGATGAGCTGGGCAAATACTGAGGGGACGAGGAGATTGGAGATCAGGGTGAGGATAAAGAATAAGATTATTAGTTTTAAGGCATGCAGATTGATGGATTGTCAGATAATGAACCAAATTCAGATATCTGAGGGGACACCAACAACAAGGATTTAAAATCCTTTAGTATGAGGCATCCAGGTGGCTCAGTGGATAGAAAAATGGCCTGGAGTTAAGAAGACCTGAGTTTGAATCTGACCTCAGATACTTACTAGCTCTGTGACCCTAGGAAAGTCACTTAACCTCTGCTTGCCTCGGTTTCCTCGCCTTATTTATAAAATGGAGATAATAATAAGACCTACCTCCCAGAGTTGTTGTGGGGATAAATTGAGGTAATAATTGTAAAGCATTCGACACAGTGCCTGGCACATAGCAAGCAGTAGTAGTAGGGCAGGAGGTGAGGTGGAGACCATGAGCCCAACACTGAATTCTTTCAAAAGGAGGGAGAATGTCATTAGATAACAGCCACCGGGATCTAGACTGAGAGTTAACTTTGAAGAGAGTAAACTTCAGAGGAGGAACTGATGATGTCAAATGATGGACTCAGTAGTGGAAAATAACAGGTGCCTCCTCCATCAGGATCAATTGGTAGGTATCAGAAGAGGGGCCAGTGCTACTGGACAGGACGGCCAACCATGAAACATTAGAAGAGGGACACCAGGTCTCAGTGAGGAACTGAAGATGGAAGAAGCATGAGAAGAAGAGGTCTAGAACAAAGGGAAGTTTATTTATGAGAGAGCAGGACTTCCAGAAGGTGCAGAAAAAGAGGCAGGCAGATCTGGAGTAGGATCTTCAGGGCCTTAGGTTGAAATGGAAGGGAATGAGGAGCAGACAACAAGGGCTGAAGGGGGTGGGATATTGCTCATCAGCAACTGGGGATTAGGGATCAAAGAGATGAGGGGAATTAGAGATGGAGGAATAAGTCCAGGTAGAGTATTGGTGTTTGGAAGAAACTCCACTGATGAGGGCAAATGGCTGGAAGGTTCAAGATCTCCAGGCAGGGTCTTTCAGGTTGGCCTTTGATTTCCTGGGACCACAGTCTGGTGGAGACCAAACAAGTGAGCAAGTACTTATGAGGTGTTTATTATGTGTCAGGCACCATGTTAAGTGTTGGGGAGTACAAATACAAGCAAAAATATAGTCCTGCCCTCAGGGAGCTGACATTCTAACTGAGAAGACAACACAAGAAAGGGTGCTGAAAATGGGAAGGGAAGGAATGGAGAGGTATGGTGCATGGTGTCATAGTAGATTAGAATTAGCAGTGGAAAGCTCCCTGCCTGCTTATAGCCAGGCAACCTGAGTTTGAATCCTGGTTTGGCTATTGGCTGTGTGACCTCACACAAGTCCCTATCCCTCTCTGGGAAGATCTATGTGTTGGTAGGACTTTTTGGAAACCATTTCTGGGGGAACTTCTAGGGAAGTCGGTAGGTCCTACAGTTGCTTTGGATGGGTGGTATCACACCCAAAGTGGTAGTAGTGACTTTGGGTGCAGTCATCTACACCAACACTGCTGGCTAGAAGCCATCCAAACTGGCCAGGGGGTACATATGGAAGTTCTCCGTACCAAGAGGTCAAGCAGTCAGCTTGATCCTTCTCCTCTGGACTTGTAGACATAGGCTTCCATTTGCCACCCCAGGTTCTCTTACTAGCCCCTCTGTGGGCCTCTGTGTAGGAACAGAATCCCACTGTGTGTTGCCTGCAGTCAGAATCTGTGCTCAGACCCGACGTTCTGTGTAAGATTTCACAAATGATGAAAATAACTTTCTCCTGATGTATTTAACATCTGGCCTGCCAGATTTATGCTGGGAGCCAAAAAATCACTACCTTGCCAAGCAAAACTTCATTATCGAGCAAAGCACTGGTGTCAGGTTTGGGGGTGGCCAGCATGGAGCTGTTTTCTGTAGTGCCCCAGAATTTCAGGAAGGTGAGAAGTTTGCAAGGTTCCTTGGATTCTTGGGGGTCCCCAAAGTGGTAGTTTGACCCCGGAGTCTTCCTGAAATTTGTCACAGGTGTATAAACCTAGAGCATTTTATCCAAGCTGTCCATGCAATATAGTGGATGAGGGAGATCACCCCACACCCCAAGTTTGGGGGGCCTCAGAGTTGTGGACACGAGGCTGGTCCAGTAGAGGCAAAGAGGAGGGGAGCTGAGGAAGTGTTGTCATTGCAGCTAAGGTGGTCTTAAAGGTCCTAAAAATACAACCAATGACATTTGGGGCTCAGAGGAGACTGACCTTAGCAGTTTACAACAAGCTTCATCCTCCCCTCCTATACCAAGGTTCCACTGGCTGCAGGCCATACCTCCCCTTCTTCATCTCTAAGGCTGGCCTTGATATTCCATTTCCAGCTCCAAGATCATGCCCCAATCCCCAGTCACTGGCACTCTCTTTCTCCTCAGATTCTGTTGAAATACCTAGTGTATCTTCACAGTTGAATGTCAACCCCTCAAGGACAGGCCATTTTGTCTTTGCATCCCTTGTAACCTAGCAGAGGGCTTGACATGTAGTGGTACTTGATGAAGGTTAGCTAAATTAAATTAAAGTCATTTCATTCCTTGCTCCTCTCTCAGCCTTAAATTTTCATCTGTAAAATGGGAATATTTCCACAAACCTCACTGGGTTATTGCAAGGCAAGTGCTTTATGAGCCCTAAAGTAGCACATGATTGGAAGCTCTTTGAGGGCAGAGATGGTCTTTTGCCTCTTTTTGTATCCCTAGTTCTTAGCACTGTGACTGGCACATAGTAGACACTTAATAAATGTTTATCTATTATTTATTGATCAATTATCTTTTTGTGGTGGGAATGAAGATGAGGAAATGGAGCAGGAGTTTCTGGACCCTTTTCTGATGTGGAAAATAGCCTCCACTGAGGCCAATTTCTCTCCAAATATCTCTCTCCTCCACGAGTGAGCTGGAGCCAACACTAAAGGATTCAAATGTTAAATGTTCTGTGTGAGCATTTCCATATAACAAATTGGCAATCACCACAAATCAGGGCTTGACTTACTGTTTTGTTGATTGTCCAGACTTAAGAAAGTCTTAATAATGCAGATTAAACTTTAAAGTGTGTGCATACTTGAAGAATTGGGTTGTTAAACACTTGTCAGCCCACCCCGGATCGATCTACAAACATTGCTTGAAGCCTTCAGCAGGAGGGAAGGAGAAGGCTCAAGTGAAGGAGCCATCACCAGACTGGAGATCTAGTGACTGTAGGCTAACAACAGGAGGAGAATAATGAGAATGAAAGTGATGATGAAGAAGAAGAAAAAGATGATGATGATGACTGCCATTTATATAGCGCTTTAAGTTTTGCACAATGCTTTACGTCCATAATCTCATTTGACTTCCTAATATCCCTACTCTCCTTTTTCAATCTGCCTGTTTTCTTTCTTCTTTCTCAATAGCCAACTCTTAATCTCCCTCTCTCACTCCTTCTACCCCTTCTCACTGTCATCCTTTTCTCTTTCTTTCCTCTTTTGTCTTTTCCTTTCTCACTCCATCTCTTCTCCCTCTCCTCTCCCGATCTCCTTGTCCCTCTCCTCTTTCCCCTTCTCTCTCATTCTCCTGTCTCTTCTCCACCTCTCTCCTCATTTCCCCCTCTCTCACTCCCTCTACCCCTTCTCACTCCCATCCTTTTCTCTCTCCATATCCCTCTCTGTTCTCTATTCTTTCCTCTTTTGTTTTTTTCTTTCTCACTCCATCTCTTCTCCCTCTCCTCTCCCAACCTCCTTGTCTCTCTCCTCTTTCCCCTCCTCTCTCATTCTTCTGTCTTTTCTCCACCTCTCTCCTCATTTCCCTCCCTAGCTCTCCCTCTCCTTCCTCCCTCAGGGTGCTAGATACCGCCTCCACCCAACCCCCTGCCTTGGGAAAGTCTCCCCTCCTTATTATCTCTGTCTCCGCCATTCTTGGATGCAGGCCACCAGAAACAGAATGTGAGAAAGCAGAAACTCATGCATTTCTTCCAGGGAGAAGAAGGAGCTTCTGTTAGTTCATTTAGTCCTGGGAGTTGAGTTTCTCACACCTCCATTCCATTTCCAAATGGTAGGTATAGGCTGTTGCTTTTCCCTTTGGTTGGGCTGCGTAGCACATCTCGTCAATTAAAATGCGCCCCCAGTGTAAAATCACAACAGGGCCAGGCAAGAAGGGTACTAGCTACTAGCGTGCAATTTTTTTAAAGACACTTTTGTTCTGAGTAGTTGAGATCTGTTGTGTGACAGCCTTATGCTACAGATAACACCGCTATCAGTGAGTGTTAATTGAACGCAACATGTGTTTAACTAATGGCTATTAACACTGGTTTAGGATTACTACCCTCAAGACTGAAAGAATAATAAAAAGAATTGGCATTTGTGCAACATTTTACAGTTTGCAAAACCCTATAAAGTTTGCAAATCTTTCTAAGTACATTAACTCATTCAAGTTCCTCAACAACCCTGAGAGGTAAACACCCCAAATTTTAACAACCCCACTTTATAGATGAAGACACTGAGGTTCACAAAGTGAAAGCAACTTTCCCACAGCCAGTCAGCATTAGAAGCAGGATTTGAACCTAAGTCTGTCCTGACCCCAAGTCCAGAAATATGCCTGAGGCAGCTCTGTGGCAATGGAGAAAGTGCTGGACTCAGGAGCAAGAAGACCTGAGTTCAAATTCTACCTCAGATACTCACTAGCTGTGTGCCTCTGGGTGTGTCACTTGACCTCTTGGTGCCTCAGTTTCCTTGCCTGCAAATGGAAATAATAATAGGACCCACCTCACAAGGTTGCTGTACAGAGTAGGGAGTCTTGAGTTCCCTCCCTCACTCTTATAACACCAACATCTGTTGTAGGTGTAGAATCTATGGAGAAGACCCAAAGCAGTGGCAATTAACTTTGCCCCCACATCAGTTGATTTGGGACCCAGCTGTGGAACTCTTTGGCCAAGGAGAATACAAAAATCATTTTAGGATTTTGGTAAAGTGTTCCCGAGACACCAGGGAACCTCCTTGCCTACTGCTTTTAATCTCTTTGCTCTCAGCTTTTACCTGGTTTTATTTACCGGTGCTGCTTTTGAAACACCTTGTGGATTATCTTTTACCTGGAGGTTATTGCCTGCTTTTGTTAAAGGAATTATTTGTCTGAGCCCTCATGTTCCTCTGGCTGTGGGACCATAATGTAGATAGGTCAAATGAGATGATATATGGAAAGCACTCTGAAAACCTTAACACATCACATAAATGCTAATTATTTCACCACCATCACCATCACCACCATCATCACCATCACCACCATCATCACCACCATCACCACCGTCCTCCTTATCACCATCGTCATCACCATCACCACCATCATCACCATCATCACCGTCCTTATCCACTTTGCCACTGTGTAGTCTCATGCTGTGGGTTCCCACATGGGCTCTATCATTAACTTGCTGTGTGACCTGGAGCAGATGACTCAATATTTCTGAATACATGTTCCTGAACTTGAGCACTCACTATCCCCGACCACTGCCAATAGAGGAAGCATTTCATCTTAGAAAAAGCATCTAATTTGAAGTTAGGAGTCCTCCCAGGTATTTACTAACTATACAACTATATGCAAGTCACCACATCTCTTGATCCTGACAGTTTTCTCATCTGTAAAATGGGGATAATAATATGTAAATTCCCTAGCTTATAGAATTGCTTTAAGGAAAGTACTTTACACACCTTAAATGCTATACAAATGTTAACAGTTTTTATCAGTACTATTCTCACTGCTGTTGGATTGATTAATTAATGTAAGAATCTTTATCACTTAGATTCTACAAAAGGCTCCATGATTTCCTTGGTACAGGTACTATTCCTAATGAAGCAGAGCTGCCTGGTAGACACTCTTCAAGAGGTGCTATGATCAAAAATTCTATTCCCTTGCTGATAAGCTAGTGATGAGCCTCCCTGAACTAAACTAGGCTGGTTCTCAGGTGACCGATCCATTCGCCACCAGCCTACATTTGAAATGTTGCCAAGCTTGATAGGACCTTCTAGAGGCTGAGGACCCTTCCAGAGCAGCTGAGAACCCAGACTCCCCTCGATTTGACAGTGAAGCTTCAGAGAGGCCATAGATAGAAGTGGCTCTGTCTCCAGAGTAGCTCTAGAAAAAGAAAGCGAATTATTTGAATAAGCAACATGGGACTAATAGTAGACAATAGTAACTCAAGTGACCTCCAGCTCCCCCTAGCTCTTCCCCAAGGGAACAAGATGAACTTAAGCACACACCCCTGAGAGGGCTTCTAATTAACCTTTCCCCACCTCCAACACACGTAATGACATGATTTGCATCCCAGAGCAATCTAGTGATATTATAGTAATGCTTATACTTTTATACTTGTACTTACACTCGTTCTTTTATATTTATACTTTGATACTTGTACTTATAATTATAATGTTCAACTTCTGCTTATAATTATACTTTTATTCTTATATCTATACTTTTATACTCACACATAATTATACTTTTATACTTATAGTTATATTCAAACTTGTACTTATAATTATATGTTTATACTTCTTATAATTATACTTTTATTAGCCTTATAACTATATTTTTATACTTTCACTTATAATTATACTTTTATACTTGTTCTTATAATTATATTTTTACTTGCCCTTCTAATTATGCTTTTATAGTTGTATTTATCATTATATTTTGGTGGTTGCTCTTGTACTTACATATTCCCACTCGCGCTTCAACTTAAACTTCTATGTTGTGCCTATATTTTATACTTGCAATTGTAGTTAAATTTTTATACTTATACTTTTATATTTGTATTCATGTCTTCTACTTGTATTTGTACTTACATTTTTATGTTTCTATTTCCACTTAAGTGTATGCTTATTTGCACTTGAAAGAAGTAAACCAGATGCCTGATAGAAACCCTGGGTTACAAATGGGTAAGGGAAATGCTACCCAGCCCCCTTCTATGTAGTATCTCCCTCTTCTCCTGCTAGAATATAAGTTCCTGAAGGAAAAGAGCAGTTTCATTTTTGTCTTTCTATTCCCAACACCTAGCACCCATAGTAAGAGCTTAATAGATGCTTGCTGAATTGAAGCGGATGGGACTGGATTGGGTTAAATTAGAATGGAGTGAGCTGGATAAGCTGGCCTGGATTGGGTTGGACTGAATTGCTGCCATTTTGCCCACACATGTTCACATCACAAAATCAGAGAATTCCAGGGTTGGAAAGAAATTCAGAGGCCAACTGGTCCAACCTTTAGCTGTAAAAGAATCCCCACTAAATTTTGCCTGTGAGGTGATCATTGAGCCTCTGCTTAAGACCTGAAGAAAAGGGAGTTCATGATCTCTCAAGGCCGTCCATTTCAAGGATAGCTCTCAGTGTTTGCAAAGTTTTCCTGACATCAAGCGAAATTTGGCTTTTAACAATTTCCCTCTCCATTGCTCTTGACTCTGCCCTCTGGTTCTGCCAAACAGAAGAAGATTTATCACTCTTCCACTTTACACACCTACCTGAAGACAAATATCATGTCCCCACCAATCCTTCTCTTCTCTGGTCTAAACATTCCCCGTTGTTTTGACACTTCCTTATATGGTATAGACTCAAGGCCTATCACCATTTTGGTGCCTTTCCACTGGATGTCGTCCAGCTTATTAATGGTTCATTCCAGAACAGAACACAATAGGCCAGAGGTGGTTTAACAAGGCAGAATACAGAGAAATTATCTATTCACTATGGAGGTAAGATCCATTTAGGATAGGAGGTGAATTGGGGGAATATGGACAATGAGAACACACGTGGAGATTGTACTCTCCTTAAGCAGAAGAGCCTGAGTCAGTTTTGAAACAACTAAGGGTTTAAGAAGGGAGGAGGGACCTTAGGAAGTACACAGAACATTCTGTTCCACAGGGTCCCCAGGGACTCAAGAGTCTACACACGAACAAAATAAACACCCAAGGTGTAAATTAGTCCTATCTTTAAATATATAGATTGAATCATGCATAAATTGGCACATCAGCCTACAAAGATATGCCATAGGGAAAATGTTCCTGAATATCTTACACACATGCAAGAAATGCCCAAGTTAGAAACACCTGATATATTGAAAACCATCCACACTAACATTCATTCATTCACTCAACAAACATTAAGTCAATGCCTTTCAGTCATGGAACATGTTATGGGGCAGCTTGGTGATGCAGCTGATAAAATGCTAGCCTAGAGTGAGGAAGACCTGAGTTCAAATCTGGCCTCAGACACTTACTAGCTGTATGACCTCAGGCAAGTCACTTACCCCTTGCTTGCTTCAGTTTCTCCATGTGTAGGATGGGCACAATAAAGGCACCTACCTCCCAGGTTTGTGATGAAGATCAGATGAGGTAATAATTATAAAGTGTTTAGCACAATGCCTAGGACATAGTAAGTGTTATATAAATGTCAGTTATTATGAGGAGATATAAGCAGGGGGACAATAAGGGTGCTTGTTGGTTTCCATACAATGTTGAGCCATCTCTGAGAAGGTCACCAACATCCTGGGTGGACATGCGATATAGAGCAGAGAAGGCAACAGAAGGGATGGGAAGGCATCATTGGAGGGAACCCCTACACTAAATGGGCTGTTTGGGCAGGTAAACTCATTGGGAGTCTTCCATGGAGCCCGGAGGACCCCTTGTCGGGTATGGATCCCTATGCATATATTGACTTAGAAAAATATATTAACGTTATCTATGTCCTATTGTCTTTTTATTTATTTTGTTAAATATTTCCCAATTGCTTTTTCATCTGGTTTGGCAGTAATCATTGCAGCCTGTGGGCTATGTGCTTGACCCCTCTGTTATAGAAAGTCTTGTTCAAGTCTGGGCTGAAATTGATGTCCCTTCCAACCGGGAGATTCTGGGATTCTATTATTGGAACAATGGTGAAGACTTCATTTAAGTTCATCCCATTGACAATGTCAAAGATCCATGAAAGCTTTGAAAATTGTGTACAAGGCACAGTGCCAAACATGGGAAGAGAGATCACATTTGTCCAAGACCATCTCTGTCTCTGTCTTCATGAAAAGTTTGTGTCTTCTTCCTCCAGTAGAGAATATAAGTGAGGCAAGGAGACTTGTAACTTGGCCAGGGTCGTATCTGAAGCAGGATTCAAACCCAGGCCTTACTGAATCCAGGTCCAGCAATCACTCTATCCATTATGTCATACTGTCTCCTTTGCTTGATGCTGACAGTCCAGAGACTCATGAAGATGAGGTAGTCTCTGCCCCAAGGAGATCACATTTTATCCAAGAACACAACATACCCATTTCACGAGGTGCCCAGGTCATGCTCCCTTCACTAGGCTCTACTTCTTACTCTTCGGATGCTTCTACTTCCTCCCCAGCAGCCTTGCCCAAATTCCCCTCCCATCTTCTTAAGGGTAGGAGCTAGCTTTGTTGCTTATATTTCTATCCCCAGTACTTAACATAGAGTAACTGCACACAGCAAGAGCTTAACAAATGCTTTATCCGCCTATCTGTTTACGTGGATGAGTATACACAGTATATATGCCAAATAAATACTGAGTAATTTCAGAAGCGAAAGAAACTGGCAGCTATGAGTTTCAGAATAAAGTGTTACTTGGGTAGTCTTGAAAGAAACCCAAGATTCTAAGGGGTGGAAGTGGGGTGGGATGGCACTCCATGAATGGGGGGCAGCCATTACAAAAGGTGTAGTAGATGTAAGAGGTAGAGCGTTGTGTATGAGGAAAAACAGAAACGTCATCTTGACTGGGTTATAGAACACAGGAAGGGAAGGCATATGTAAGTTTCCTGGAGAGGCAGGAAGGACCGGGGTTATAAAGGGCCCTAAAGGGGCTGTTTCAGATAGGAAGAGACAGCAGGAAAGCTATTTTAGCAAACATTCTCCATGAGCTACTGGGCCAAAAATAAATGATCTCTTAGGGGCCAAGATGGTGATGAACCTCTAGATGGCAGGCGTACAATCCCCCTTTGGGCCTGTACCTGAGGCCTTGTTTCTCCAGCTCAATAGGACCTCCAGTGGGAAAGCCTCCAAGGATCTGGTGTCATTTGCCCACCATGATAAAATCACAGAGAACAACTTAAGGATAGGAATCAAAAAGTAAGTACTTGAAAATTCCATTTTCTGCCCAGTAGGAGTTTATTACAGTAGGTCTGACAGGAAGAGGCCCATATTTCTATCTGGTGTTGCCCAGAGTTGAGCAATAGCAAGCTAGCATGGTACCATAAGTATCTACCTGAGAGAAACTTGACCTAGCATCTAGTCTACGCTGAGCCACTGGGTTGCTGTGTGATCCTCACCTCTCTGGGTCTTATTTCTGTCAAACGAGATGGTGGGATTCAATGAGCCCCAAGATTTGTTCCAGCTTGACAAATGCATGTGTACATGAATGAATGAAAAAGTATTTAAGAAGTATTTACTATGTGCTAGGTATTGTGCTAAATGCTCAGGATCCAAATAAAAGCCAACAGTCACTGCCCTCAAGAGTTTATATTCCTAAAGGGGAAGATGACACAAAAAGGGGGAGCTAGAAATGGATGTTTTATGATTTGGAAGTAGCCAAGAAGAGGAACATGTGCCCCCTCTGCAGCATTTTTCTAGAAAAGGAACCACGAGTAAGCCAGGCTGGGACCCTAAAGAGGCAGTGTAACTTAGTGTCTAGAATACCAGGCTTCAGATCAGGAACACTTGCGATTAAATCCCATCTCTGCCGCATTTTAGCTGTGTGACCATCATTAAGTCTCTTAATCTCTCTGAGCCTTGATTCCTCGTTCATAAAATAAGGATAAGATCCTTGAGATGAAGAATTGCCACTTTTGCATTTAGCCTCAGCACCTAGGACAGCACCTGAGGCACAATCAAAGCTTAATGTGCTGTGATTTATTGATTGATTACAATGCCTCGCCTCATTCACTGGGTTGTTGTGAGGCTCAGAAGAAATAGTGTCAGTAAAGCACTTTGCAAATGTTAAAGCCTTGTAGAGTAGTCAGCTTGGCAGGGGATAGAGAGCCAGGGTAGGGAATTAGGAAGACCGGGTTCAAGTATTGCCTTTGGCCTGTTCAAGTATTGGCTGTGTGACTCTCAGCAAGTCTCTTAACCTCTCAAAGACTCAGCCAACTCTTGAAGACTGAGTTGCTGAATGGTCACTATGTGATTTGGTGGGGGGAGTTTCCTCACACAGAGTTCCTTACACCAATTTGCAGATGAGGACCTAAAAAAATAAAAATAACTGTCTTAGCTATTACTATTATTAACTTCCTGAGATATGGCCTGTTCACTGGCAATTCAGAAGAAGACTTTGGTCTGAAAAGCCCAATCCCACAACACTGACAATCTCAGCTCTAATAGAGAGTAAGCCCATTGAGGAAAGGGCCAATTTCACTTAGTTTGTACCCCTAGAATCTAGCATGCACCTGGCACAGAGTATTTGCCTAATATATTCTCAGTCACGTCCAACTCTTCATAATGCCTTTTCGGGTTTTCTTGGCAGAGACACCAGAGTGGTTTGACATTTCCTTTTCCAGCTCACTTTGCAGATGAGGAAACTGAGGAAAACAGGTTGAAGTGACTTACCTAGGGTCACACAGATAGTAAGTATCTGAGGCCAGATTTGAACTCAGAAAGAGGAGTCTTCCTGACTCTGGGCTTAGCACTCTGTCCGCTGAACCACTCAACTGTCCTAATAAATGCTTCTTGGGATCATAAATTTAAAGTTAGAAGGAACCTTCAAGGTCGGTTAGTACAACCCCTTGATTTTATAGATGAAGAACTTAAGGCACTGATGGAAGAAGTTACTTGTCCAAGGTCATAAGGTGACCTTGTAAAAGGCAACATATTAGGAATTTTGATTGATTTGTTTATTGACTTGCTAACTGTGGGCCATGTCAGTCACCCTCTCTGCTCTTCGATTTCCTCACGTTTCGTATGGGGTAATTAGACTCAATGACCTCTAAGGTCCTTTCCTCCTCTAAATCTGTGATCCTATGATTCTTCAATTCTACTGAAATGAGTTTGAAAAAAATGTGATGGGGAGTAAGTGGTACAATAAACAATGCCATAGGGAAGTTCCTCTGAGTCCACCAAATATGACCTCATATCCAGATGGTAGCAGGACCCTAAGATGTGTAGCCTGGAGATCTAGGTTCAAATCCTAGCTCTGCCACTCAGCCAACATGTTTTCATGAGCACGTCTCATTTCTTCCCTTGGCCTCAGTTTCCTGAGCTATAAAGTGGTCATAATACCATGTGGATCACGAATGTCCCAGAGTTGTTCTGAGAAAAGCACTTTCTAAAATAATAAATAAACATGAGCCATAAGGGCAGTCTCTAGGTGTGCAAAAAACTAAGCGGAATTTCCATGAGAGAAGGGATAGGTTTATTTTTGAAGATTTACAAAGCACATTAGTTAGGCTTTCTTATTTGGTCATTAATAAACATCCCAGGATGCACAATCTAATGGAATGCATCATACACCACAATGCTGAGAGAGGTCCACAATTTTTTATAGTAATAAGCATCTCATTGAACCTGATGATTTCTGAGGCACCTAGGTGACCTAGTGACAGAGTGCTGGGTCTGGAGTCAGGAAGATCTGAGTTCAAATATCACTTCAGACTCTTAGGAGGTATGTAACTTTTATGTTCCTCAGTTTCCTCATATGTAAACTGGACATGAGAACAGCACCTGGCTCCCGGGGTTGTTGTGAGGGTCAAATGCAATAACATTTGTCTAGCACTTAGAACGCTGCCTGTTGGCATATAAGTAGGTGCTGTAGAAATGCTGGTTTCATCCCCCTTTCTGGTCCCTTCTAGCTCTGAATCCTTTTGTGCTTTCTTCCCCTGTACACCCCCATCTGAACTGGCCCTTTTGTTCTTTTCTAATGTGGCCAGAGATGATGAAGCCTCAGGAGACTTGCTAAGCAAGAGGGTCCTTCTCCCAACCATGTGTTCTTGATGCCAATCATGTCATCTGAGCAGAGAAGGACCGGAGAAGTAATCATACTCGCCATCCTCATTATTAGCTTGGTCCCCCCCACCCAGCGAGGCAAGAATCCAAGAGACACAGGTGTTCAGAACCCATCGAAGGGAGGCCCTGCTTCTCCTGATTGCAATTTTTAAAAAATCTGTTTGAAGCCTCTTCCAATCTTGCTTCAGCAACATCTAGGTCACCTTGAGGAAGCTCAGGCCTTCCAGTGGGAGCATTCTCAGAGGGATCGTTTGGAGAGGGATGGGAGAGGAGGGCCTTCTCTTGGTCATAGCTGGGTGAGCAGGTTGGCCTCCAGGAAATCATGAAAGGGCTCCGAGTACATCCTGCCCGCCCGGCCTCGTGTGAGCGTACGCTTGCTGCCATCTGTTTTCGATCGAGGCTGAGCCCAGGCTGGTGTGTGTGGCCACAATCACACGGAAGACAGCTCTGCCAACAAATATGAAAATGTCATCTTTCATCCTGTCACGTTTTTCTGTTTAACCGACCCACAAAATCCACATAGAAATGGATGCCCCACCTCTGCAGACCCTCTCCCTCTCCCTCTCTCTCCCCGAAGAGACGTCCAATATCATCTCCTTCCCTTTGAGGTTGGGGTTTTGTCTAAACCCAATACACATACAGATGGGGCTAACCCAAATAGGAAATATGAGCAAAGTGGTTGCATCCTTCTGCAATCAACGACTATAAAAACTGGCCCTCGTTCTGTTCGACGAGAACACTCTTCCCGTTTCCAGCAGGCCCTGTTTTGTTTTACATAATTGTAACCATCTCAGCATGTCAATTAAGATAGAATGTTACCTTTGGGATGGGATCAATTAAAGGACCGAAGATTGAATTTGGAAGCATGATTAGCCTGATTCACATTTTGCTCCAGTTTTTGAAAAAAAAAACCCAACAGACAGTTGTCCGATTCTGCCCGATCTTTGGGGTACATGTTATAAACTTAGTTATTTCTTATTTTGAAACAGAAACAGACCTGGGAGGCCTACCCGTAACACTAACCATAGAAAAATGAGGAGAGTATGGGGGTGAGGGGAGGGAGAGGAAGAGGGAAGGGGGCATTCCAATTTGATTAGAGGAGATTGTGGACTTCTACTATGAGAAAATAGTGAATGAAGTCTCATCGGTTGCTGGATTTCTTCAGAACTGAAATCATTATGGTCTGGCTGACGGCCAGGAGCTCCTTTTTTTTTAGGTTACAATTCAAAACAGCACACAGCACATTCACTAGAACTGTGCTCATTGGTGTAATGTCACTGAGCCTGGCTTCCGAAAATAGACAAAGGACTTTGTGTCCCAAAATGTTCTTCTGGCGGAAAATTGATAGCAGCATGAGATACGCTATTACTGGGCTTGGTTCTGCCTCCCCCATTTGTGCTGACTAAAGTGTTTGAGGGGAGAGCTAGAGAATCCAAATCTGACAGGGTAAGCTGTGTGTGCTGTCTCAGCCACGGAGGCTTAAAATAAATGCGGGATAGAGGGTTTGATGTTCTGAAGAGGAACATAGTGAATTTAGTCAAGGATGACTAAAATATAAATTCTACACTGTACTAGGTGCTAGTGATACGAAAAGAAAAATTAAATAATCCCTGCTCTGAAAAGGAGCTTCTCTCTCCCTTGGGGGAGGAGGGTAGAGAGAAAGGGATCCAACCTATATGCAGGTAAATAAATAGGAAGTAATTTCAAGAGAAGGTGCTCACCATGGTGGGGGGGGGGCATCAAAAATAACCTCAAATAGAAGGTAGAATTCAAGCTGTAATTTGAAGGAAACTAGAGATTCCATGAAGGGGGCAGCTAGGTGGCATAGTAGATAGAGCACCTGGCCTGGAATCAGGAAGATTTGAGTTCAAATCCAGCCTCAGACACTTACTAGCTATGTGACTCTGGGTAAGACCCCTGTTTGCCTCAGTTTCCTCATCCATAAAACGAGCTGAAGAAGAAAATGGCAAACCATTCTAGTCCCTTGGCCAAGAAATGGGGTCACAGAGAGTCAGATGTGACTGAAAATGACTGAAGGGATTCCGTGAGGCAGAGGTGAGAAAGATGCGCTTTCCAGATGTGGACACTGTTTGTGCAAAAGCCCCACAGTGGGATCTCCAATGTTTTGAACAGGACACAGCTGGCAGACCCATCGGACCAGAAGAGAGAGTGAATTAAGGGGAGTAACAGGAGAGAATCCATCACCAAGTGTTTATGAGAGCTCACTCTACTCGAGGCATTGATGTTACAAATCTTAAAGAATTGAACAATCTCTACTTTCAAGGAGCTTCCACTCCAATGCAGAGACAAGAAGTAGATAAGTGTATAACATTAATATAAAGTGAATAAATACAAATATATACAAAGTTGAATATAAGGTTATTTGGGGGCAGTGCCCAGGAAAGGCTTTTTGCAGAAAATGGTGCCTGAGCAGTATCTTAAAGGAAGAGAAGAACTCTGTGAGGTGGAGGTAAGAGGGAGTGACAGATGGCCAAGGTAGGTGGAACCCAGATTGTGGAAAGCTTTAAATTCCAAGCTGAGAATTTTTTATTTCATACTAGAGAAAATAGGGAGCTGTAGAAGATTTTTGAGTAGGGAGAAGATGTGGTCAGATCTGTGTTTTAAAAGTATCAGTGTGGCAGCTGTGTGCAAGATGGATAGGCACCAAGCAAGAGGATCCATGAGGAGGGTTATAAATATATTTGCTTCTCAGCTTTGAAGTTCTTATTTCCCTAACAGTGAGGAAGAATTTTTAAAAAGGAAGAAAGCTAGCTTTCTTAGAGCTCTCTGCCCACCCCAATGACACACACACACACACACACACACGTGCACATACACAGGCACACATACACACACATGCACACACATGCACACACATGCACACACACATGATATCTTTTCCTATGGTCACTTCCTGTTGGGAGTTGTTGCTAAGTCAAGATAAGTGAGCACAGGCACTGTGTTGAGATCCAAATAAGCCAAGAATTGCTTTCTGAAGGCAAATGAATCACAGGCCTTGGCATTTGGGCTGGGAAGCTTGGTGACCAATGCCCACCCCTTCAAATGGTACACATTCTCATCTTCACCATTATCAGCACCACCTCTGAAGAATAAGATTTAAAACAGCTTTCCTGAGAAATGAAAGAGATTTCCACAGAGCCTATTTCTCCATAAATAACACATCAAAATATAACCAAATAGTGTGGCTGACTTTGCCAGAAGGCAAACCTTTCCATCTGGAGATAATATCTTCCAACTGAGAGGCATTCAAGGTGCCCTTCTCTAGAGAGTAGGCAAGCAGACCACTCCCCAGAGGAATGGCCTCCTATTTAAACAAATCCCATGTCCCCCACTCATCTTTTAAGAGCCCATGGGCCCAGCACTTTGGCATCACTTGCTCCTGTTTGAGAGGAATATTTTGAATGGATCCTTCTTTTTTATGTGGAAAGAGCAGTGTGATCCTTTGCTGAGTGTGGTCTGATTATACCTAAGGTACTGGCAGAGGTGCCCAAAATAGTCCATACCATGCTGATTAGTTACTAGACTCTCAAGAGGAAAGAAAGTAGATTCAACATTGATCACTCATGTGTTCCATTTGACCCAATGAAAATACCAATGGGCCAATTGCCCACAGTCTATCTTATTTCCGGGGGCAGCTAGATGGTGCAGTCAATAGAGCACTGGGCTTGGAATCAGGAAGACTCATCTTCATGAGTTCAAATCCAGCCTCAGATACTTACTAGCTGTGTAACCCTGGGCAAGTCACTTAACCCTTTTTGCCTCAGTTTCCTCATCTGTAAAATGAGCTAGAGAAGAAAAGGGCAAACCACTCCAAAACCTTTACCAAGAAAATCCCAAATGGGGTCATAGAGAGTCAGACACAACTAAAATGACTCAACAACAAAAAAATCCAATTTCTAGCTACAAAGGAGCTTAAAGGTCCACTGGTCCAGTCTCACCTCATTTTTCTACAGATGAGGAAACAGGGTGCAGGACCAAAGTCATCCAGATATGCATGGCAGAGTTGGGAATCAAACCTAGCTCCTCTAGGCCTAAAACCATCTCTCATTCAACTATGCCACAGATGAAAGCTTCCTGGATTACAGTCAGAAAATGTAGGATGAAATATGTGGAAGGATCACAGACTTAGAACTGAAAGAGTACAGAGAGATCATTGAATCCAACACCATCTTACTTTTACAGATGAGGAAACTGAGGCTGCAAGGAGTAAAAAGATCCTGCCCAAGGTCATCCAAGTAATAGAGAGTAAAGCAAAGATGTTTATCCTGGTCCTCTGCCTGCAAAAGCTGATGTTCACAGAAACTCAAGCCTTGGAAAGGCCCTCGGAGGTTGTGTCATCTAATCTGTACTGGAGCAAGAATCCCCTCCATGGCAAACTCAACAAATGGTTATCCCACCTTTGCTTGAAGATATCTATGGAGAAGAGCCCCTGCCATGTTTGAAGAACTCTGTGGTGAAAGATTGTGTCCTAAAGACTAATTCTGACCCTCTCTGTGACCAAGGGGAATCTAAACCCACTTTTACATGACATCCCTTCAAAACCTTGAAGATGACCAGTTCCCCACCCTACCAAGTCTTCTCCAAGCTAGGCAACCTACTCCTTCACTCTTCTCTTGGCTCCACTCCCAACTCTCCAGACTTTTCCCCATCCAACCTTCCACTCTCTACCCCCTCCATGCTTACCCCAACTTTTCAGCTCCCTTTTATGTGTCATCTTCACCCTTTAGAATATAAGCTCCTTGAGGGCAGGGCTCATCTCCCTTTTTGCTTGTATTTGTATCCTCATCATTTAACATAGTGTCTGGCACACAGTAGACACTCAATGATTGCTTGTCGATTTGACTTGATTCAATCCAGTTCCTTCAATTGGTCCCCTTGTACCATGTACCCTTGACATCCTAGTTGCCCTCCAGTGTGTCAGAATCCTTAAAATGTGGAGCCAATTATTGAATAAAACATTCCAAGTTTTATCTGTTAGCTAACTCATCTTAAGCCTTAAAAATTATCTAGTCCCACCCCACTCATTTTGCAGGGGTGGAAACTGAGGACCACAGGGCAAAGTGACATGTCCAAGGTCACACAGCTACTTGGTGAAGGGGCTGTGAATGGAACCCAGGTCACTTGGCTCCCAAGTCAATTGTCCTTCCACTACAGCACTACGCTGAATTCTTATTGTGGTCAATCACGTCATTTGGCACTTAATTACGTTAGCCATTTAGTCTCTCATTCATTCATGCAACAAATATTTTTGAAAACCTACTAAGTGTAACACTGAGACAAGCCCTATAGGAGATGCTAAGTACTCACTTTTGTGGTCCTCTGGTTTACGCTCTAGTTCTACAGTGTGAAGTTTGCCTTGTCTTCCCAAATGAATCGTCAGCTCCTAAACCACAGTGCAGCAGTCTACTGCGCATAGCATTGCTGGGTGTGCACTGGGAAACCAAGATATACCTACTGACTAACTGTCTGAATGATTGGAGGCTTTCTGAAAACAATACAGATAGTGGTTTGCCATCAAGAGAGATAAAATTTCTCCTTTATACATAGTAGATGATTAATAAATGTCTGGATAAGAGGAAGTGAGAAAGAAGGAAAGAGGAAAAGAAAGAAGAGAGAAAGGGAGGAAAGAAGAAAGAATGAGAAGAAGGAAGGAAGAAACCAAGGAACCAAGGAAGGAAGGAAGGAGGAATCAAGGGACCAAGGAAGGAAGGAACAAAGGAATCAAGAATGGAAGGAAGGGAAGGAAGGATGGAAGGAAGGAAGGAAGGAAGGAATCAAGGGATCAAGGGATCAAGGAAGGAAGGAACAAAGGAATCAAGAATGGAAGGAAGGGAAGGAAGGAAGGAACAAAGGAATCAAGAATGGAAGGAAGGAAGGAAGGGATCAAGGAAGGAAGGAAGGAACAAAGGAATCAAGAATGGAAGGAAGGGAAGGAAGGAAGGAATCAATGGATCAAGGAAGGAAGGAAGGAAGGAACAAAGGAATCAAGAATGGAAGGAATGGAAGGAAGGGAGGGAGAAAGGAATAAGAATTGATATTGACTGATTTCCCCTGTATACTGCACCGAATGCAGAACAAAAGATAATCGTATATATGTGAGACTTGGAATTTTTTATGAAAAAGTTTAGAACAAAACCATGCACCCAGTGGGCATTCAATAAATACAAATTTAACGATTAAAAAAAAAGACTCCATTGGAGACTTTGTGACTGGGGCCCCTTTCCCAGTTAGGTCCTGTTAGCCCTGTGGTCATTACACTTTTCTCCCAGGTGGGAGTGCCAGCCTCCAGGGAGCCGGAGCCTGAAGAGGCTTAGAAAGATGCTTTAATCTTCTTAATGGAAAGATCCTTCTATCCCCTAACTGGCTTTTTTATGGATAGATGCTGGCCAGAGGCAAGGGCCTTTTGCATTATGACGTTGGTTGGTGGGGATTATTTGAAGCCAAGGAGAGGCTAGGGGAGTTGCGCTTTGGAGATGATTCCTTCAGCATCTTTTAGGGAAGAGACAAATGGATGCTCTCATCTACATCCATTAGCTTCTCATGAGCTGACCCGTCTATGAATACAGTAACTCTGGAAATCAGCCAGACAGCAACTTCAAAAACCTGAGCCACCCCTGACATGGTCAACCTTCACCCCCATAATCATGACTGCAGACTCTAACAAGGTACACCATCCCCTAATGAAGCAACCACCTCACGTTGAAGACATTCTAATAGTTTCTTCAGCCTGGCCCCAGGGGGCAAAATCAAGCATTGTGGGTAGAAGTTACATGTTATAGATTTGTCTAGTATAATAAGGTACTTCTTACTTTTCAATCTGAATATGGAGGACTACCTTGGGATGACGTGAGTTCCCATCACTGGAGTCATTCAAGCAGGAACTTTTGTGAAGGATTAATGTTTGGGAGACTCGTACATCAGGTAGAAAGTTAGCCAAGGTGATCTATCGGCGTTTTTCTAGTTCTAAGAATCTGTGATTACACAAAATTTACTTTGAATTAGTAGAACTTCCTACCTTTCTTGTATCACAGTCATTTTGGGTATGTATTATCTCCTTTGCTGGACTATGTGATCTTGAGGAGTAGGAATCTTCAGTTTAAGTCAACAAGACATTTATTAAGTACCTACTGTATTCCAGGAACTGTCCTAAATGCTAGGGATACAAAAGCAAAAGTGAAACGATCTCTGCCCACCTCTAAGTAGCTTACATCCTTTTTTCTACCCACCAGAGTGATGTGGGTTCCAATCTCCTTATGCTACTTACTACAGATGTAAATTTGGTGTCTTTGTCTATAAAAATAAAGATTTGGGGTTCGGGTCTAAGGTCCTTTCCAGGCTTAAATCCTATGAAATATATAGTACTCAATAAATATCGTTTGAATGGAATTGGATGAGGTTGGATTGAATTAATTGAATTGAAAGGCAGCAGTTAGGTGATTCTTAACTTTCATTTCCTTCATCTGAAGTCTTAGACAGGAAGGACTAAGATCAGAGCCTGTGAGTCAGGACATCTGAATTCAGTTTCTAACTATGCAACTGCTGTTTGCTATGGGACTTGCCATCTTTCAGTCTCATGAGCAACATGGGGCTTCTGATGCCTCTGCCCCTCCTAGATGGAGCAGAGGAGAAATTCATGGGAGACATTGATGGTCAGAAGAAATAGAGCTACTAAAATGAACTGTATTATGTTGTAAATGATTGAGGGAAGGAGAACCTAAGCTTCTCAACACCATGGCCTCGTATGGTTGGAAATGCTGTTTATTGTGTCCAACATTTCAACAGGCATAGCTGTGATAGACAAGTTACGCCCCAGTAAAACACTAGGTTCTGCCCACACAAAATACAAAGCATTATAACGGGAAGGTGTCAGGAGACACACTTGGGTTGCTGCTGCCTAACTGGGTGACCCTAGGTAAGTCATTAACTGGCCTACTTTCCCTGGAGGTCTTTAAGCAAAGGCTGAATTCTAATAACAACTGACATTGTGGAAACAAAATGGAGTAATGGTTAGAATCCTGCAGTTAGAGCCAAGAAGACCTGGGTTTAAAACCCTCCCCAGGGAGTTAGTGGTTGTGTGACATTGGGCAAGCCAATCTCCATGTCTGTGCCTCAGTTTCCTCATATGTAAATGAGGAGGTTGGACTCAACAGCCTCTAAGATCCTTTCCAGTCCTAAATCTGTAGTACTCTGATTTATATAGTGATTATAGCTTTGCAAAATGCTTTCCAAATATTACTTCAATTAAATGAGATAGGTCCTGTTATCTGCATTACAAATAAAGAAACTGAGGTGGAATGGGGAAAAGGAATGAAGGAAACAAGCATTTATTGAGCACTTTCCAAATCTGATCTCAGCTAATCCTCACAACCATCCTGTGGGGGAGGGGCTGTCATTGTCTCTATTTTGTGCTTAGGGAGACTGAGGCAAACAGGGGGTAAGTAACTAGTAAGGGTCTGAAGTGAGCTTTGAACACACATCTTTCTAACCCCAGGCCCAGCACTCTATTCACCATACTGCCTCTTATTGGGAAGTACCATGATTTGGTGACACTGATATGTATGATGACCTTGGACAAATCATTTAAACTGACTGGGCCTCAGTTTCTCCACCTGTAAAATGAAGGGGGTTGAACTAGATGGCCTCTGAGGTCCTTCAAAGCTCTAGATCCATGATTGCATGGCCTCTCTGAGCCTCAGTTTCTCAGAATTATATGGTCAGATCTGTGCAGGAAAGAATGTGGAGACATCCAGGAGACCAACTTGCAGGATTCTGCAGTGGTCCAAACGAGCTGTGATAGGAGTCTCATATACAGTGGTGGCCATGAGAGTGGACAAAAAGGGACAGATGTGGACAAAGAGGTGTTGATTGGACACTAGCGGGGCAGGGAGGGAATGAAGACCCAGGATAAATCCAAGATTACAAACCTGTTTGCCTAGAAGGATGTTCATGTCCTCTCCAGAAATTTATAGGAAAAAGAGGTTTTAGGGGGATAGAAAGGAATTCTGTTGTGAAACTTTCAGATTTGGGACAAATTAGTTATTATTATAGCAGTATTTAAGGGACTAGAAGGAAAGCCTAGACAATCACAGTGCACAGAGCCCTGAGCCGGGAGTCAGGAAAACCTGAGTTTAAAGCTGCCTTAAACGCTTACTAGCTGTGTGACCCTGACCAAGTCACTTAACCTCTGTTTGTCTTGGTTTCCTAACCTGTAAAATGGGCATAAGAATAACATCTACCTCCCAGGGCTCTTGTGGGACCAAATGAGATAATAGTTGTGAAGGGCTGAGCACAGTGTCTGGCACATAGTAGGTGCTACGTAATTGTAATCTATTATCGTTCTATTTGTAAAGCACTTCGCAAACATTAAAAAGTACTATATTAAATGATAGCTAGGGTGAGGAGGAGGCTGTACATATCCGATTGGCACAGCTTGGAGTCCTTGGTTGTCTGCACCCAAAAAGAGAGAGTGCCTGGAGTGGAAACAGAAACAAGCCCGGGCTCCATCCTTAGCTAAGTGTGAAAGCCCACCTGACTCCAGAACGCTGAGGTCACTACCACTGAGCCTGAATTGAATATGTCAAGTTAGGGTCACAAGCAGTTTGCTGCCTAGTGGCCCCGCTTTAACTCCAGGTGTAGTGGCTAGAATGATGATGGCTCTGTGATCAAGGATTTGCATCCACATCAGTCATTTGCTAGCTGCCTATTTGTTATTTGTCCCTCGCTCTTGATGAGGACGGTGACGTCAGGAAGGTAATGCCATGACATGCAAGTAAATTGGATTTAAGTGAGGGAGGGCTGTGTAAAGTCACCAGCCTCACTTTCTCCTCTGGAGCCATCTGGGTCCGGTGACCATATATAGATCAGGATGACTGGAGATGGCCCTCACTAACTGACGGAGACCATGGACAGGTCTCTCCAGCCCTCTGTCCATGAACTAAATACATAATAGAGATTATAGTGATAGATAATAAAAATGAAAGCTAGATGAGAGATAGGAGAGAGAGAGAGAGAGATGGATGGATGGATGGATGGATGGATATATACATACATGGAGAGATAGAGAGAGAGAGATGGATAGATATGGATGGATAGAGATGGATACATACATACGTACATGGATAGATAGATAGACAGACAGATAGATAGATAGATGCTGGAGAGATATTAGATGGATAGAGAGACAAAAAACATTTAATAAGCACTCACCATGTACCAGGCCCTGTGCTAAGCAACACAGGAAACACAAACACAATACAAGCAAGCTCGACATACCCTGCCTGAGGGAGCTTACATTCTGATTTTGTTGTTGTTCGGTCATTGACCTCATTTAGGGTCTTCTTGGCCAAGACACTGGAGTAGTTTGCCTTTTCCTTCTCCGTCTCATTTCACAGATGAGGAAACTGAGGCAAACAGGGTTAAGTGACTTGCCCAGGATCACAGAGATGAATCTGAAGCCAGATTTGAACTCATGATGAGTCTTCCTGACTCCAGGCCAGGTCCTCTAGCCACTGCACAAGCTAGCTGCCCCTTCACTGAAATGGAGGAAAACAAAGCATAACAGGCTGCACTAACAAGTCTATTCTACCACTGGACCACTTCCCTCCTCCCTAGGCCCCCCCCTCTACCCCTCTACCCCAGGGATTCCCCCCTCTGTCCTCCTTTGCCTGGCCCAGTGAGTAAGCCCCAGATGCCTCCAATGAAATCTCTAGCCTAGTTCTGTCTGACTCATCTCTCAAGTGCATGGCTTAAAGCTAAAAGTTCACTAGAGACACTCTCAACAGCTTAATAGGCTCCTTTTAAACATCTGAATCAGTAGCTTTGCAGTGCAAATATGCCTATTTAATCAAGATTCTGTTTCAGATCTATGTGTTAAAATGAGAAGTGCAAAAATGAGGACATGACTGGAATATTCGGGAGGAAGTTTCCAAGTTTGTTGCTTCTAATTAGGAACGAGGCAAGGAATCCTCAATGTTTGTTTTGAAAGGGCATTCCCTACTTGGAGACTAAAGGGGTTAATTTTGTGCCAACATATTGAATGCCCAGAGTAGGAAGTCTGGAGGGCAATTGAAAATGATGGTTTGGAAATGTTAAAGATACAAATGAGTCAAACAAATCAATATAGGAGCAAATGAAAATATGATTCAATCAGCAAGTATGCTTTAAGAGCCTACTATGTGTCAGCCACTATGTCTGGTGTTAGGGATGTAAATACAAACAATGAAGCAGTCCCTGCCCTCAAGAAGCTTCCATTCTAAAGAAAACAATTACTTTGCTTCAATAGGATGTAGTAGAAAGACCCTCAGCTTTGGAGTCAAAGGACCTCAGAGTGACTTACCCACTTGGGGTCTCAATAACTCATCTAGAAAATTGGAGAAGGGCATAATTAACCATAAGGTAACTTCCTAATTACAGATAGAGGATAGAGTGCTGGACTTGGAGTCAGATAATCCTGAGTTCAAATCTTCCCTTAGAAAGTAACTATGGGACCCTAGACAAATCACATCACCTCTCTCAGCCTCATTTTTCTCATCTATAAAATGGGAATAATAAATGATAACACCTATTCCATGTTTTAAAATGCAGCAACTAAAATGTGCGGAATTACAAAGGAACCAGTTATATGGGAAACACAGTTATCAAATTTGTTTAAAGTTCATTGGACTTCCTTAAGAACCTCTGGCTTAGGACAACCACTTATTGAGTATGAAATGATAATAGTAATGAGGATGGTGGTGGTATTGCTAGTGCTGCTGCTGCTGCTGATGATGATGGTGGTGGTGGTGGTGATAGCATTAACATCCTGCTTTAAGGTTTGCAAAGCACTTCAGAAATATTATCTCCTTTTAAAGGGCATTGATTTGTTTTGAGGAATGGGCTGGATTAGATGACCTCTGAATCCCTTCTGGCTCTAAGGTTCTCTGCTTTTATGGTCACTGATATCCAAGGAGTAGTCTACACCCAGTATTCTGTGATTCTGTTTCCCAGTAGTAGTGCCATGCTTCTAAGGGCTTATGACATAAACAATGAAAGTTGGTTAGCAGAAGGTTTCCCTGTCTCTGGCCTGGTCCTCACCTTCTTCTGGCTACTGATAACTCACAGATAATTATTCATCTTTCCATATCTCTTTAAGGCTTACAAAGAAGTTTTCTCATACCCGCAATGGGAGAGTGACAGGGGAATGGGGAAGGTATTTGTACTCCCTATTTTATGAGCAAGGAAACTGAGCCTCAGAGAGGCTAAGTGACTCAGGCCTGTTCCCACCATTTCATAAGTGTGGTGGAGTCAGCACACTGTGGTACAATGTCAGAGAGTCAGAAGACCTTGATTTAAATATATCTGGGTTCTACTGTTTACTATCACTGTGAATTCAGGTAAGTCAGTTCATTTGTCTGGGCCTTACAGCTCTTTATTCTCTCTCTTTGGAGACTGGGTCCCCCTACCTCACCCTGGTTGGAAGAGCAGAGATCACTTATAGACATGATTCCATTGCTAACCAGCTGAGAAGGTTTGACCTACTGTTTCTAGCCTGGACGAGTTTGCCCCTCTGCCTAGGTAACCCCACCTGCATCTCAGGGGCCCATCCTGCTCTCAGTGGCTCATCATATTAATGTCCGTCTTAGTGTGGACACCAAATCTGTAGCTCAGAATTCCGGGGCTCAAGGGATCCACCAGACTCAGCCCCTCCGTTAGCTGAGATTGCAGGTGTGGACCATCATGAAGGGTTTTGGCTCCCAGCTGATGATCCTTCATTAGGACAATTCCTAACAACTAGAGGTGAACGAATGAAAAAAGCATGTATTTAGTGCTTGGGCAACAACCAGAAAAGTGAGACACTGGCTGCTCTGATGAGGTCCGTTCTAGGAAGAAGAGACAATACATATACAAGGTGTCAGCTACAAGTCAGCTGGGAAGTCCCAGAGGTCCTCAGGGCCCAGTAGCATTCCATGTCTCCAATCCCCACCCCCAACCCCCAGGAGAGCAGGTCACATCGTTCAGTGATCCTGTGGGGGGCGCTGTTGTCACTGCCTCCCTTCTTCTCAAAACAACCTATCAGCTTCGTTTGCTCGCCAGGTGGACATTTCAGAGCTATGTTTTCAACAAGTTTCAATCTCTTCTGAACAAGAGTCAGATTCCTGGCTGGGATCACCAGCGTTTTCAGCATAGGGAGCGTCCAGCTCTTTGGGACTGTTATCTGACTTCCAGCTTTGTTGGGCCGGGGCATCCTTCAGCAGCTCCAATTATTTCTGCCAGCTGGAAGGCTTGGCAAACAGCCCCCTCCTCCTGCCCCACTGCCCATCACTCACACCCCAGGCTTTTTCCCATTAGAAGAAGCCCATGTCGATTACGGAAACCCTCCGGAAGCTTCTCCTGCCCTTGATCCCCTGGCCCAACGCTTCTTTGGTAGGAACCCAAGGGAGCGGGAAGAACATGATACTGAGTATAAATAATATACCAATAGTAACGAACGACTCCCGTTTCCTTGCCATTTGAAGGTTTCCAAGCTGCTTTCCTTGGAACAATACAGACAAAATAGAAGCTCTTTGTGGGCAGGGACCGCTCCATCTTTGTCCTTATGTGCAAAGCGCTTGGCGCAGTGCCTAGCAAATACAGGGTGCTGACTGAGTGATGGACGGATGTTATTGTCCCCTTGACAGATGAGGACACCGAGGCTCTAAGAAGTAACACAGCTGGCCTGGCTCACATATCTAGTGATAAGTGGAGATGGGATTCAAATCCGCAGCTTGTTCCTGTTGTTTGTTTTTACTTCCATCATTAAGTATTTATTGAGAGCTTGTATGTGGCATCCGCTCTGCCAAGGACCCAGGAGACAAAATAGGCAAAAGCCCAACAATTCCTGGCCTCAAGGAGCCTCCCTTCTAGTGAGGGACACAACATGTTACACACAAGATACCTGTCGAGTTATCTGAGTCCTGTGGGGGACCCAGAATCCACGAGGATTCATGGTGAGGTCGGGGGGCAGGCAATGTATACGCCGCTTGTGATACAAAATACGAGAATAAAACATTTCTGAACTCAAGGGGCTTCCATTTTCCAGGGCTGGGGTGGAGAGAGTGAAGTATATACAAAGATAAATACAAAAAAAAATGCAGATAAATACTAAGTGACATTGGAGTGGAAAAGGGCTACAAAAATGTGGGAGGGGGAATTAAGAAAGACCATGTCAAAGGTGGTACTGGACAGTAGGAATTCTAAAGGTCAGAAGCAGGGAGGGAGAGCATCCCAGACTTGAGGCAGAGCCTGACAAGGGGATTTTAAGCCTAAAAACGCTGGGAGAAGGAGAAGGCTGTCTGTGTACATCCTCCAAGCTAGATACCACTTAGAGCAGCCATAATGAAAGAAAAAAGCTAGCATTTGAAAATTTCATGAGGTCCTAGGACTGGTCTCAAATGTCTCTCCACAAATGAGCAAAGTTTCAGTCAGAAATATAAATATAAACATATATTATTAATATAAAATTACCTATAATAAATATGAAATTATTTCTATTTGTTAAAATATGAAATATTACATTTATTATAAATATTCATTTATTTTATTTGTTTTATGCATATAAATTAATTCATTTTGTTATAACTACATGATTATTTACATTTATTATAAACATAAGTATAAAATTATTTATTTCTATTTATACTCAATATGAATGTAAAATTATTTATATGTATAAATACATATGTATATTGATAATAAATAGAAAATTATTTATATTAACAAGAAATATAAAATATAAGAACAAGAAATATAAAAATATTAATGAGTAACATTGATAAGACATGTAAACAAAATTATTTATTGTAAATATAAATTATTTATAATATAAAATATTTGAGTTTATAATGAATATAATTAAATATATATTTATTAAATATAAATGCCATTATATACACTACTTAATATTTAATGCTATATAAACCTTGTGTTCATTTTTTTAATCATGTCTGACTCTTCATGACTCCATTTGGTGTTTTCTTGGTCAAGACACTGGAGTCGTTTGCCATTTTTTTTCTCCAGTTCATTTTACAGATGAAAAACTGAGGCAAACGGAATTAAGTGACTTATGCAGGGTCATACAGCCTGAGGTCATATTTGAGCTCAGGAAGATGAGTCTTCCTGACTCCAAGCCCAGTTCTCCATCCATCGCACCTCCTCACTGCCCCATATAAACCTTATAGCAATACATAAATGCTATTATTATAATGTACACAGATAAGGAAATACAAACAATACACAAAGTAATTTACAGTGGGAGGCTGACAAACTCTAGCAGCTGAGATTATTAAAAAGGTCTGCTGTAGCAGGTGACAGCTTAGATGAGCCTTGAAGGGAGCTAAAGATTCCCAAGACGCAGAGTGAGAAGGACCAGCTTCCAGGCACATGGAAGAGGAAGATGAAAGATACAGGGGGCCAAATCCTATCAGGCCTCCATCAATTAATCGATAAGTGTTCCAGGCACTGTAGTAGGCACTGTGGGGTGTGGGTGCAAAGAATGAAGCGATCTCGAATTGCAAGAAGCTTGCCTTCTAAAGGCAGAATTCCAGCCTGCCTCCTCCATGGAGTCTTTCCCAGCTACTCTCGCTCCAAGCTGAAACGCAGGTGCTTGCATTAATTACAACAGCGCTGCTCATTTATCTGGCACTTCCCAAAGTGACCAAGTGCTTTCTCCATAACGATGTTGGGAGACGGGTGCCAATATTCTGATCCCAATTTATAGATGAGGAAATTGGGACTTGGTGTATTGAGGTGAATCACCCAAAGCCTCATAGCTCATGTGTGTCAGAGCTGGGGTTCAAACCCGGGTCTCCTGATTTCCAGTCCAGCATTTTTTCCTCTACCATGCTATGACGATGATCATGATGATCTAACATTTATAGAGCACCTCCTATGTGCCAGGCACTGTGCTAAGCACTTTACAAACATTTCTTTTGATCTTCACAACAACCCTGGGGGTCTATTGTTATCTCCTTTTTACAGAGGAGGAAACTGAGGCAAACAAAGGCTAGGAGACTTGCCCAAGGTCACACAGCTAGTATGTGTCTAAGCTTCTCCACATACGGCAATATCACACACTTCAGCACTGGATCAATCAACCAATCCTCCAAAAAGTCCGGACTAGACTAAAGGTTGAGATGGTTAGGCTTTATTTCTGCTCTGCCACAAACTTGCTGTGTGAATCATTTCTCCCCCCGGCCCACCATTTTCTTCTCAGCAAAATGAAGAGATTGGATAAAAAGAAGGTGAGAAGGGAACACAAACTGGGCAACTTTGTTACTATCTCATGAACTTTCACATTTAATTAAGAAGAAACCATCTAACAAGTTCACAGGCTTATCTACGATTTCCTTTTTTCCCTTTATTAATACGTGTCTTCACTGGTGAGTAAGTGTACATCATTAAAAAGAAAATTTAAAAATGAAATGAAAAGGTAGGATCTAAGATCTAAGGTTGGGTCCAGATCTAAATGTCATTATATTATACGGCAGACACTGCCCTAGGCACGCTGAGATACACCGAATAAACTGCTTGGTCGTATAATTCCTTAATTGCGTCATGGATGGGCCTTGCCTCCCTAGCTAGACTGTAAACTCCTGGAGGGCAGGGACTGTGACTTCTTCTTTACCTGTCCACACCAATCTGGAAATGTGGCGGGAGGGTCAGAAGTGTGGGAATCCCGACGGCCCCAGCCCGCCTCACACTTAGAGAGAAAACTTAGACCAGGTCCTAAAGCACCCAGACAAGAGGCAGGGTCACTAATGAGGAAGTGTCAAAGGCGATGGGATCTGAAGCCAGGCCCTCTGCCCTCTAGGCTGTGCTTCCTTTCTGGCCCAGCATTAATCACTTAATAAACAGGCTGGATCTTATTTACTGTTGAGGCTTCTTGAAAGGTTCATGCTTTTTAATCCACGCTACCTAAATGTGAATTATCTTCATTGTTACCATTAATCACCTCAAGGACTCAAAGCGAGGCCCCTGGCCACCACAGTCTATACCACTATGATCCTTCCTTGACTAAGTAGTAATAATTAATAATAATAAAATAATTCATATTTATATAGCACTTCAAAGTTTGCAAAGCTATGTTATCTCACCGTATCCTCACAACAACCCCCAAAGGTATGTTCTATTATTATACTCATTTCACAGACGAGGAAACTGAGACCCAGACAGGTTAGGGGGTTTGCCCAAGCTTGCACAGTTGGTAAGTCTCTGAGGCAGGATTCAAACTCAGGCTATCCTATCCACTGTACTACCTAGCTGACCAGTAGACAGCCTTTGTGAGGTGCTGAGACCAGAAAAGTCATCTCTTGGTGGTCAGCCCGGTATTGAGGCTGCTCTTCTGGCAACAGCTGTCCAGTCTGTCAGCAGTCCAATGGTGAGAACCTTTCCAGTGTGGTTGAGCCTTCCAGAGCTTGTGCTTTGCTAAGGTAGCCTCTGAGAACCCAGGATCATCTTCATGCCAAAACAAGGAATCTGTGGGCATTGAACCCTAAAAGTTGCAAGTATCGAAATGAAGCCAGCAGCCATGGATTATGGTCTTTCATGTGCAGCACCAGGATGTCTCTGAAGGCTGACACTAACCGAATATCATTTACATCGCACCACAGGAACCTAGCCCTAGGGCTGGAAGGGACCTCAGCTTTATGGGTCCCATCTTGCTGTAAGCCAAGGACTCCAACCCCATCCCCCTTGGGAAGTTGGATGGACCAGCAAGTATCTCTTGCCACAAATCGGTCCTGAACGATTTCAACATTCACTGATCCCTCATTTCTCTCATTTTCCAACTAACTGGCCACAGAAAAAGAGAAAAATTGGGAGGATGCAGTGTGTGTGTGTGTGTGTGTGTGTGTGTGCGCGCGCGCGCGCACGCATGCACATGTGTGATAGTAAGGAACTACACAGAGATCAAGAATCTAGTAGCTGTAAATCTACCACCTTTTGCCTTTGGGTCCCTGCCTTCTCCCCATTCCGCTGAATTCATTTTACAGGTAGTACCGATGTTGAGGCCAATTGAATTTACAGATGTGTTCTGCTGTCTTTGTAGATCAGGGCTGTCCAACCTTAGGTTTTTATTGAAACAATAGACAATATATTTTGATTTGCCGTTTTAGTGAGAGCTCTGCTTCGGTTACTAAAGCATTTATGTAAATTTCTATGCTTGTAGGCAAGCTGCATAAATCGCACTGTGGTGGCATGCAGCCTGCAGGCCCCATTTTAGGCAGCCCTGTTGTAGATGATTACATTTCCCAGCACAAATGACTCTCCTCCCCCTTGTTCTTTGCTTCTTTGCCCACAACCAAGAGCCCTACAGATTCCTGATTCTCTGAACTATTAGAAAAACATTCTGAAGCTATTCTGAGTCACAGCTAAGGCATCAGGACCTAGAGACCTTTTACAATCCTGGGTCCTGGTGTCCATGTCACCCACTTCCAGAGTTGAGATTTTCCTTGCAAAGTGGGCAGTGACAACATCTGCATTTCCCAGACTCCAATCCTACTCAAGTGAGCCACATCTGGTAGCTTTTCCCAGGCTATGGGAAGGAAAGCCTTCTCGGAACCTTTCACCATGTCCAAGAGGTTGAAGAAGGAAATAGAAAGTGAGACACAAGTTTGCCATGCTGTTTATGAAATAAATATTGACTGACCCACTGCTTTCTGTAAGAACACGTGCTAGACACCATGGGACATCCAAGGAGGAACAAGGCAGGCCCCTCATGGGGCTGACAGTCTAGAAGGGGAGATATGATCTTGTTTTAGTTATTTGTGTGTATGTCTTAAGACTTTAGGTGAACAGGGACTTTAGAAATCACTGAGTCTGACTTATTTTATTTTTGGTATGGGTATAATATAGAAATGTGATGAGAAATTAAAGGTGTGCATTAGGGCAGTAGATGGAGAGATAGCTTTCTACTAAGGCTCATCGTGGAAGGCTTCCTGAAGGAACTTTGGAACTCAGACTTGAAGGATGACTAGAATCTACAGAGGAATAACTTTGGAGAAAGGTTTTCCAAATGAAGGGACCAATATGAGCTAAGGCACAGCAGTCAGAAGCTACGTTTGGTCTAGCGAAATTAGTGTCCCATGAAAGTGATGAGAGCATTAGGGCAAGTCAATTGATGCCTGAACGTGGCTTGGAAGGCCAAGTCAAGACATTTGGACTTTATTGGGTTGGTAATAGGGAGCCATTGAAATTTGCTCCACACCAAACCTCTGCTTTGTCCTCTGCTACTGAGGAAGTGGGAGATAATAAGAAAATATGCAAATAGACAATAGGTTTTCTTACTCCATTGCATGACAGAGGCCCTCCCTCCGTTTCTTAAAGAGGCTATCATCCACAGTTCTCCCTTTATCCATTCCACCGGTAATCCCAACAGTCTCTCTGAGTTTCCATAAAAGAATGTATACCTCCCTATAGTATTCAATGAGATGATAAATTATCACCTTCATGCCTTTTCTTTCTCCAGCATTCCCCTATGTGCTGTAACCTTCTTTTCTCTCCCTCTTTCCAACTTCCTTTTAGGTGTTATTCTTCACACATTAAAATGTAAGCCCCTTGAGGATGGCAAGCTGTCTTTTTGCTTTTCTGTTCACAATGGCTGACACACAGTAGGTGCTTAATAAATGCTTATTAACCATAGGATCATTAAATCATAGGCCTAGAACCGAAAGAAACCTTAGAAGCCACATCGTTCAACCCCCTCATTTTATAAGAGAAACTAAGGCCCAGAAGGTTAGTGACCCCTCCCCAAGGGCCCATATCAGAGGTGAGGTTTGAACTCAGCTCCTCTGACTCCAGAGCCAGGGCCCTTTCCATCATACCCATGGTGCCTGCTTGGTGAGTGGTCAGTGACCATCTCTGCTGTTTCCCCACCACGCCTGATACAGTGCTCTGCACACAGTGAGTGCTCAATTCCACACTACAAGCATTTTTTGAGCACCTACTATGTGCCCAGCCTTGTGCTAGGCACTATAGGGGATATAGCAAGGGTAGAAGACAAGGTCTCTGACCTCAAGGAACTGGGAATCTCCTTGGGGAGGACATTTGCATGAAATTATTGGAGAGTAGGAATATAGGAACCTAGTCCTGATGCTAGAAAGAACCTCAAGCCATTGCATCCAGTGTCATCATTTGACAAATGAGGAATCTGAGGGTTGGTGACATTGAAAGGCTTGCCTATGTATCTCTAACCCTTAGCACAGTGCCTGATACATACTAGTAAGCACTTAACAAATTTTCCTGCCTGCCTAGCTAACTGACCAACTGGAGTAGTGGTTAGCGGATTGGCCTGGAAATCAGGGAGATGAGTTCAAGTCATTCCCCAGCTATATAGTAACTGTGTGACCCTGGGCGAGTCATCACCCCTCTGTGCCCCAGACAGCTCTCTAAGACCTTATAAGTTTAAGTTAGGGGCTGATAGCCCTGAGGGCAAGGAGCCATATTAAAATGTAATTGGGAAATATTTAACAAAAATAACAATACAACAAAACAGAAAACAATGTCAGGCAGACAGGGATCCTTATATTCTGATTAGTCAGGCAAGTTTTAAGTATAGGTGGCTCTGTCTCTCCCTCCTCTTTCTTCTCCTCCTCCTCCCCCCTCTTCCTCTTCTTCCTCATCCTCCTTCTCTCTCTCTCTATCTCTCCCTCCCTCTCCCTCTCCCCCTCCCCCTCCCCCTCCTCTCCCTCTTCTCCCTCTCCCTCCCCCTTCTCTCCCTCTCCTTCTCCCTCTCCCTCTCTCCCTCCCTCTTTCTATCTCTCTCTCTTTCTCTGTCTTTCTGTTTCAAGTTCAGTGTTTTAACCATCACCCCATCTGCTTTCTCCTCGCTGTCCAACTGCCATATTTCTGAGGATTTAATTGGGGTGAGGGAGGAGAGGGAGGTACTGAAGAGAAAAATCTTGACTTCATTTCACACAGTCACTGTCAATGGACTCCTGCCGCCATGTCCTCAGTGGAACAAGAGCCAAGCATCAGAACCACCTGCTTCAATGGGGGCTGATTCACTGACTTCCCAGTTGAGTTTAAATTAGCTTCATGGACTCAAATCAGCTAATCAAGGAAGGCTTGTTGATCAGCCACGGTATTAAATCAGGCAAAATGAGATGTTCTATTCACCAAGTAATTGCATCTAAAGTCCATAAGTACCCTCCCAATTACACCCTTTGGTGTTTGGAAAAAATGAGAGAAGACCTAAGACGGAAGGAAGAACAAAAGACTTGGGACCCAAGGATGTAAATGCTTCCATTTGCTAAACCAGTGGAATCAGTTTATGGGCAGGTCACCCTAACCGATGGATTGCTATGTATATGTCAACGACTTACCCAAAAACCATGAAATAGCTCAAGTCACCGGTAGGGGAGAGAAATTAGTCAGCCCATCACTGGCGATCTTGTTTGTGGTGCAACGGTCGAGGTGAATGTTCTATCAGTTCAATTCAATAAATGTTTATGAAGGCATACTACGGGCCAGGCAAGAGGCAATGAAAGACTTGGGTTCAAATCCCATCTCTGCCATGTTTTAGGTTACGGCCCCGGTCAGGTCAGGTAAGCTCCCAGAGCCTCCATTCCCTTACCCACAAAACTTTCACTGCATGCTTCCAATAACCCAACACAGCATCCATTAATCTGATACCAGATTCAAGACCCTACACAGTCTACAGATACAAAGATACAAAATAAGAAAACCTTTTGTGCCCTTAAGAAGCTTCCATTCTATAGGGATGGGGGGGGGGGTTAGGGAGGGATGCCACATGTAAATAGGTACACATACATATGGGAGATTATTTGATGAAGAAGAGAATACAAACAGGGAATCAACTGCTTCCCGCCCCACCCCCCCATCACACTTGTTGCATACACTGAGTCTTGAAAGAAAGTAGGGATTCAAGCTGCAGAGATAAGGAACAAGTGCATTCCAGGCACAGGAACCAGCCCTTGGAAAGGCATGGAGCAGGAGACCAAAGGTCATGTGTGGGGAACAGCAATGCGGAAACTTGGCTGCAGCACAGAGGACATGGAGGGACGTCATTTTTAGGCTAGAACCAGATTGTTAGGGTATCTTAAGTTTATTGAACAAGAGGATGATACGGTCATATGGATGCTTTAGAAATATTGATTTGGCAGCTGTGTGGAAAATGGGTTAGAAAGAAGAGATAGCCAAGGGAAGGGGACCAATTAGAAGACTATTGCAAAGCTCTGGGCAGAAAGAAATGAGGACGTGAACCAGAGTGGTATCCGTGGTAATGAAGAGAAGGGGACAGATGCTCGAGACCTTGTTGGGGCAAAACCAGTCAACCTGGTGACTGATGGAATATTGGGGTGCAGAGGCGATGGCAGCTTTGAGGTGAGGGGTCTGGATGACTAGAGGGATGGTGGTGCTCTCTATAGGAACAGAGAAGTGTGGGTGGCATTCTGTTTGGAAAATGCTGGGTTTGAGATATCTATGGGACATCCAGGCAGGGATGTCCAACAGGCAATTGGCAACATGGAAATAAAACTGAAGAGACAGATAAAGGCTGATAGATAGATCTGGGAGTCATCTACAGAGAGGTAATAGTTGAATCCATGGGAGGCAATGAGATCATGAAGGAAAGGGAAAGGAAGGAAATGAGCATTTATTAAACACCTACTATATGCTAGGCACTATGCTGTTTTCAAAATATCATCTCATTTGATCCTCACAACAACCTTGTGAGGTAGGTGCTACTGTCCCCATTTGACAAATGGGCAACTGAGGCAGACACAGCTTAAATGACTTGACCGGGGTCACACAATTAGTTCACATCTGAGGCTAGATTTGAAGCCAGGTTTTCTTCACTCCTAGTTCAGCGCTCTCTCCACTGTGTCACCTAGCTGCTCTAAACATTTATTAGCCATGTGCCAGGGACTAAGGTCTGGGCATAAACAAAGGCAAAAGACATTTTCTGCTCTCATGGAGCTCACAGTCTGATAGTGGAGACAATATGCAAACAGCTGTTGACAAAGAAGCTCTCGACAGAGCAAACTGGAGATGAGCGACAGAGAGAATGTGCTAACAAGCATGGGGGTCCAGAACATGCCATGCGATGAGCACTTGAAAGAACGAGTCCTGTGCAGAAAAGACTCAGCAGGGCAGCATAGGGGTGAAGATGGCAGCTTGCCTTCTCCTATCTGCAGCACAATGAGGTAGGAGAAAGACTTGGTTTGTTCTGATGTCCATAGAACCTGGATTGTCATTTGAGGTCTGTGAACTTGTTTTAATGTTGTGATGTCTGTATTTCCATATAGTAAAGTTATCTTTGTAATCCTACATATTTTATTTTATGCATTTAAAAATATTCTTCTGAGTAGGGGGCCATAGGCTTCACCAGCCTGCCAAAGGGATTCGGGACACAAACACCACCCCTTATAGAGGGAAGAATTAAATGGGTTGCTAGAGAAAATAGTGAGCTTCCTGTGAGAGCGAAGGCATCAAATTGAAATGGGGCAATTAAAAGAACATAAGGAGCCAATGTGGCTGCATATTGACTCAGAAAGCTACGTATGAAACGTATCTGTGCTCTATTGTGGTTTTATGTATTTTGCTATTTCCCAATGATATTTTAATTTGGTTGGGTATTGGGCCACATGTTGGACATCTCTGCTGTAGAAGAGCTTCCTTCACCCAGAGTCATGGTACACTGAAATCGTGGAGTCACCATGAAGCCACAAATCTGTGTCCAGCTTGCTCTCTTTGCCACTGAATTTTTGTGATGTCTGATATGGGATCATAGATTTGGAGGGACTGGTGTACCAATTGGCACTCCTCGAATAATAGGGATGGCCCTGCTATTAATAAATACTGCTCCTGATACTTTATGGCCAAGATGTCATTGTCGTCACTTTTCACCGACTAGAAAGAACAAATGACCAGTTGTTTTGTTGTGTTTTGTTGTTTTTCTTCAAAGAATTCAGACCCTGCTGAGCATGATTTGGGGGTCAAACAAAGAGGGTTTTGGAAAAAGGTTTCATTTTAAAAGCGGAGTCATTCAGTCATTTCCCTATTAGAAACCAGTACCAAGGGGTTGACAAATATGTCATTACTCTTGAATTTGGGTTATAATAAAGTTTTCCCAAGTGAGATTCTTGGTGGCACAACATAATAAATACATATGGATATATATATATATTTATATACTTGATTCTAATATCATACTTGGGAGTAAGTAGCATGATGTGGTAGACAGAGAGTCAGCCTGAAAGCCGGAACGGTTTGGGTTCAAGTCCCACCTTTGGAACCTCCTGGCTGTGTAACCCTGAGGAAGTCCTTCCTCTCTCAGCACTCCAGGCGGCCCTCTGAGGCAGCATTTTGTTCTATGAAGCCAAATGGCCGCACTCGAGGACCCAGAGGGCCACATGTGGTCTTGAGTCTGCAGGTTCCCCATCCCTGAACGCAAGGATTCAGGTGCTATTATTATCCCCATTTTACAGAGGAGGGAATTGAAGCAGGCAGGGATTAAGTGACTTGCCCAGGGTCCCACAGCTAGGATTTGGAGGAAAAAGAAAATTACACTTTCATTCTCTTTAATTTCAGTGGTGTTCAGATGGAGAGAGTCCTAGCAAGTCACTATCCCTCTGTGGTATTTTTATGTTAAATGGGTGGAAGATCCATTTCTCAGATGGACAAAATGAGAGGCTTTTGTTGTAAATAAAAAGTGCTGGGGCGGAAGGTCTGTAGACTCATTGGAAATATATCGTGATGTTTTAGTGGCTACATCAACAACAACAACCAGAATGACAATAACAAGCATTTATTACATATTTACTAAATATTAAGTACTAGGGGTATAAAGTGGCTCCCTGCCCTCCGGGAATAACATCCTGCTGTCTGAGACACGAGGCACACGGCTCTGCACAGGCAAGCTACAGAGGGGCAAAAGGGCGGTGATCTCAGAGGATGAGCACAAACAGGGGGAGACAGGGAGGTCTGGAAGGTGGGATCGGGACCGGGACGGAAAGGGTAGCAGGGCAGCCAGTAGATGGAGGTGAGGAAGCAGAGCATGCCAGGAGAGGAGAGGAGAGGAGAGGAGAGGAGAGGAGAGGAGAGGAGAGGAGAGGAGAGGAGAGGAGAGGAGAGGAGAGGAGAGGAGAGGAGAGGAGAGGAGAGGAGAGGAGAGGAGAGGAGGGGAGGGGAGAGGAGAGGAAAGGAAGAAAACAGGAAAGAAGGAAGGGAGGAAAGGACGAAGGAAGAAAGGAAAAAAATCAAGGGAGGGAAAGAAGGAAGGAAAGAGGAAAGGAAGCAAGCAGGTTGTGAAGGGCTTCAAAAGTCAAACAGAGGAATGTAGAAAAGAAACCAAAAATTATAACTATGAATTTCCATACATGGGGCAAGTAACAAAGCCCACCTTCAGTAGGTGATGCTCACATAAGTCTGACAGCTTCCTTTTTAACTAATTCTTTTTACCAACTAGGCCCTAGACTCTGCCCTGCGGAAGGATTATGTGTCCTTTAAATTTAAATTTGGTGCCCTCTAATGTCAGACCTATGGGACAATGCCCCAGTTGCCCTGCCCTCGTTACAGCTCGGCAGAAACTCCTTTCTCCAAAGCCTGGCCTCTGCATGGCACAGATTTCCATGAGAAAAGTCTTTCCCCACCATTTTTTCCAGGATAGGGGATCAAAAGCATGTGGCATTTCATCATTTTTTCAACTTCAGAGAGAAAATGGCTAGAGGAAGGCTGTGAGATTTAGACGAAGTCAGCCTTGGCCTGGAGTTGATGTACAATACCTCACCAGCCAAGTCACCCCACCACTGATAACTGGGATTTCTTTCCTGGCAGTGGTCTTACCCAGAGTGTACACCTGTTGTTCGATGAAAAGAAATGGAGGGGCGGGGGGCAGACAGCCCACACTCACAATACCCTCCATCCTGGAGTGTAATTCTCAAAATCAGAACCCAGCATGGTGACAAGTTTCAGATCTGAGTCATGCCAAAGAGGGGGAGGGGGAAGTCGATGGGGAGGTGATGAAATGACGATTTGCCCAGGAGTTGGGAGGGAGGGTGGAATTAGAGCCAGATGATGTTGCCTCCAATCAGCCAGGCGCTTGCTAAGGGCCAGAAGAGGACAGTGACAGCCTCTCTGCAAGGGAGTTTTCTGTCTCTCTTCCCGTCCAAACAGCTGCCAGGAGAAGCCATCGTATGCAAGTGTGTGGAGCGAATCTGTTGAGAACACAAATGAGGAAAGCGTTTTCTTTATTTTTTTATTCTTTTATTAGCTCCCTCCTTCCTCTTTTGAAAGATTTTTTTAACATATTTTCAGCATCAGATATTGACCGTTCCGTGGAAAGGAAATGCCCACTAAGTCTACACCTCCTGACCTACTTCTCCCTGGGAGCTGAAACCAGATCTCTTTGTGCTATTTTTTTAAAAAGCAGCGACTCCTGAGTGGGGTGGGATGCTGGTAGGCCTGAGCTCTGGAGGCCCTTCTGTTACCTTGTCCCTTGTCCTTTCTCATTCCCCTTGGGCCACACACGCAAAGAGATGCCTTTCCACTTAAACGCATTCGGACTCGCTAATTTCTTCCATCTGTTCTTTCCTCCCCAACTCCAGCCATGACACAAAGGGCCGTAGATCTGGTTCTGCTAGGGATAACTAGGTCACCAAAAATGGATGGAAAGTGTAAGGAGGGAGAGAGGGAGGGCAGGCAGGCTGGAGAGGGAGGAAGGCACCGAGCATTCGGGCGGTCCTTGTGGTGGTGGATGTGTTGTTTCCCCGAAGCTCCCTGGGATGGAGAGAGCTGATTTACCCAGTATGCACTAGGCCTCCAAAACATGTGAGATCATTCAGGCAAATGAAGAGGAGGGGAACTGAGCCCTGTTTGGCAATAACTTTTGAAAGCATAGCTCTGTTCAAGTCATTTGGAAAAGGAGAGAGGGGGAACTACGTGGGGGATGGTATAGGGGTGTGCTGTGAAGTGTTTAACAACCTGGATGGCTCTGAAAATGCAACACACACACTTTTCATTTTATTTTGCATTATTCACACTTTCTCCATCACTTTTTTAAGTCTAGACAATCAATAAAACAATAAGTCAAGCCTTAATTTGTAGCTGATTTCAGAAGTGTCCATGTTCACAAGGAAAATTTTACAGTAAGGTCTCCCAAACTGGTTCAAGTTGGCTGTGAATTCAATCAAGCACCAAACATTCATTAAACCGCTTTGCTCAAGGCATTGGGAGGGATGTGTAGAGAAAAGCAAAAGCAGGATCCCTGCCCTCGAGGAGCTGGCATTCCACAGAGGGAGGGGGAAAGAATGGACAATATAGCTTAAAAACCACCAACAGTTAGGTGCATACAAGATGTCTGTAGAGCAAATGGAAGGTGGTTTCTGGCACTAGTAATGGGGAGTTGGGGGAGACAGAGGTGTGGGGAAGCTGGGAGAGGCCTCCTGCTGAAGGTGGCATTTAAGGAAACCAGGAAAGCTAAGAGGCAGAGGCAAGGGGGCAGGCAATACCGGGTAAAGGTCTGGAGGCTGGAGATGGAGTGTCCTGTTCGAGGAGCCACAGTGAGGCCAGAATCACTGGACTGCAGAGTTCCTAGAGGGGAGGAAGGCAGGAAGGGGCAAGGTTCCAACCCACTTTAAAAGCCAACAGGGAACTTGATATTTAAACAGCATGGGTGGGAACTCCACGGCCCAAGACCTTCTCAGGTGTTGGTGGCTGGCAGAATTGGGGGCTTCCCCAAACCAAGGTGCCAGGTTAAACTTAGCCTGGCCTTTACTTTCCTCATCAGTAAAATGGCGATTCAGTTCAGTTCATCAAGCCTTTCTTTAGCACCCTGTGCCAAGCATTGGGAATATGTAGAGAATAATGAAACAGAAATGAAACCTTGCCCTCTAGGAGGCTGCTAAGATCATAGACTTAGAACTACAAGTCTCAAAGGCCAGTTAAATCCAATCCCCCCATTTTACAGATTAGGAAACCAAACTCAGGGAAGTTAAATAATTTACCCAAGGTCAGTCAGTCAATGAACATTTATTAGGCACCTACTATATACTGGATATGGTGCAAAGCACAGGTGGTGACAGCCGTGAAATTTGAACCCAGGTCCTCTGGCTCCAAATCCCTTGCTTTTCCTGCTATTCATCCCAGTGAGATGATAACAACAATACCTCCCACAGAGTTGGTGGAGGCTCAGATGAAATAATGTATGAAAAGGGCTTTGCAAATGTTAAAGCACGAATAAAAATCGGGGATTATTGTTGTCACTGGATTGGTGAGGGGATGTCATGGCCTGTGGTCATATCGGCACAAGATGGACAGCTCAGTCAGTCAGTCCAGGTGGCCCCTGAGGTCCCCTGTGACTTTAAAGCTGCTATAGCCTATGACCCTAGTTTTTTTAAGGCAAGTCAAATCAACCAGCATTTATTAATGCCAGGTGCGGGGGCGCCACAGTATACAGAGCGCCATGCCTAGAGTCAGGAAGGCTCATCTTCCTGAGTTCAAATCCAGCCTCAGACGCTTACTAGCTGTGTGACCCTGGGCAAGACACTTCACCCTGTTTGCCTCAGTTTCCTCATCTGTAAAATGAGCTGGAGAAGGAAATGGCAAACCACTCCAGTACCTTTGCCAAGAAAACCCCAAATGGCGTCACAGAGAGTCAGACGTGACTAGTTGGCTAAACAAGAACATAAAAGATGGGACCAGAGCAGAGGAAAGGCAATCTGATGGTAAAATTAGCATTTGGGGGAAAGCGGAAAGCTCTCATGCAGAAAGGAGGATTTAAGCTAAGCCTTGAAGGAAGCTGAGGAGGTAGAAGAGAGAGAGAATAGTACATCCCCAGCACAGGAAACAGAGTCAGGAGATGGAATGTTTTGTTCTCAGAACAGCAAGCGGGCCAGTGGAATTTGATGTTAGAGTAGGGGTCAAGTATAGGAAGACTGGATGGGCATGAAGAGACCAGGTTATAAGAGCTTTGAATATAAGGGGACTTTGAGGATCCTGAATATAAGAGGGAGCCACTGGAACTCATTCCCCTGTACCCCAAAGTATCCCAGTTCTCACCTCCACTTGAGCTGTTGAGGAAAATGGGCCTGAGAGAAGGGCAACACAACAGGATCCCAGAGGTACTGACCAAGGCCAGTTACACTCCATGCCTTAATCGTCATGGGGAAGAAACATGGGAGGAGGTGCACCCCTCAGGTATTAGCTCTCTATGGCTAAGTCCCATTTGCTCTAGGCTGGTTCCTTCTCTGATAAGGTAACACAGTTAAAAAATTATAAAGCCAGGACTCAAATCCAGATCTTTAGGGTCTCTTTCTCCTTCTTTCCTTCCCAGAAAGTCAGGGCAGACTGTTTCCAGCAAACTCTCCATGTCCACTCCAGCTTGTACTCGGTGGTGTGGATAACCTTGACAACTCCAACAATAAACAGGGCCCTGGTTTATTGGAGGACGAGCTAGCATGTTTAAACATCTCTGCCAAATCTCATCACCGTGCCAAGGTTTCCAGGTGTTTCTTTGTGTTATCCCAGAGCATGAACATCATTTTTTTCCCCTCAGTTCGGAAGAGGTGGTCCAAAATGTTTAAGCGACAGTGGTTGCAACATGTCAGAGTGGGAATTTATTATCTTGGCCCCAATAGGTCTTAATAAGCCTTACACAACTGTTTAGGCATTTATTCTATTAACGGCTGTTCATTCTGGGGGCTTCACCTGAATATTCATGATCTGTCTATTCCCAAAGCTTCGGAGGAGCAGCTGTTTGAGATCCGCTGCAAATGTTCAAGAGAGCTCCACAAATATAAACACCCTCCCAGCTGAATGCTCGGGGCCCGGGGCCTCGCTGGTGATGGCCAGGAAACACGGATGGGGGCTGATTTTTTTTTCTTTGGGAGGATGGGCATTTACTAAGTTTAAATAGCCCTCGCCCTTTGGGAAGCATTAGCATGGAGGACAAAGGGGTGGAGTGGGCTTGATGTTACAAAGGGAAGAGGGAGGAACCCTTCTCTCCTATAGGCTTGGGATGGACGGGCTGGATCAATTCCACCTGGAATAGAGTCCAAGCCAAGTCTTGGGGGGAAGGAGAGTTCTACTTTAATCCCGTTGGTAAATAAAGGTTGGGCTGGCTAACTTTGGGGTATGAAAGGGTGGGATAGGTAATTCTCATTTTGGCAATTTTTGGTTGGGTTTTTTTTCCACTTTTCTTGGAAGAATATTAAAAGTGATGGGAATTGGTGGTGAGTTCCCAAGAATGTGGAACTGAGGCAGAGTTACTGGGACAACATAAAGGACTGGAGAGAATGCAAGACTCAAAGGCAGGGTTATGGATCTGGGGCGAGAAGAGCTCTCAGAGGTCAGTCAGTCAGTGAATGAACATTCATTAACTGCCTACTCTGGGCTAGGCACTGTGCTAAGCAGTGGAGTCACAGGTACTAAGAAGAAATACAGTCCATGCCTTCAAGAATGTCTAGTCCAGTCCTTTGAAGAGGAGGAAAATGATTCCCAGCGAGGTTCCATAATTTGCCCAAGATCACAGATTGTAGCCTAGCCGTAGAGCTGGAAGGGACCCCAGAGGCCATCCAGTTCATTGGACAGATTTGGAAAGTGAGATCCAGGTCAAGTGATTTGCCTAAGGTCTTCTGGGTGGCCAGCATCCAAAGCGTTGTTTGAGCCCAGACTCTAACTCAGAGCCAGTATGCTTTGCCCAGGGCCATGAAGATACAGGCACAAGTCTAGCCTCTTTCTCTTGCTATCTTTGCACCTGAGTAAGTCACTTCAGCCCTGAGTCAAAGACAAGTCTATCAACTTTAAATTAACCACAAGTTTCAATCTGCCAGAAGGGCGGGAGTTCACAGACTGGGCTACAGAGTGATGAAGGCCTTAGGGGTGAAATTAGGAAAAGAAATATCTGAGGTGAAAGCTTAGGAAATCTCCCTCCTCAGAATCTCTCTCCTACCGTCCCACAGGAAACTTGAAGAAATGAAACAAGAAGCTAAAAAAAGAAAACACTGAGTTCTATGATGCCCATATTGTGAATCAAAGTCTTATAAACCAGGGAAGGGAAGCCAGCTCAGGAGTAAGAAACAACAAGCAGGAGTTAGGTGAGGCACTGGGAATTCTAGCACATAAATGAAACCATCCCTGCCCTCAAGGAGCTTATATTCCTTATATGTAGAAAAATAAATTAATATTAAACATGGCTGAAGTAAATATAAGGTAGTATTGAGGGTGAGTTGAGGGAGGGTCCCAACAACTGGGAGGATCAGGATAGGGCTCTCATAGGAGGCAGCTCTTGAGTTGTACCTTGAAGGAAGCTAGGTGAGGAGGGAGGGCAGTATAGGCATAATATACAGCCTGCACAAAGGTAGGGATGGGGGAGATGGACCACCATTTACTAAGAACAGAATCCAGGTCTTCCAGCTAGACTATAGGATACATAAGGAGATCGATAGAGAGTAAGATTAGAAAGGAAGGTCAGAAAAAGAATGTGGACAGTTTTGAATATTAAACAAAAAATTTATATTTTATCCTAGAATCAGTAGTGGGCAGCTAGGTGGCATCATAGTACATAGAGCACTGGGCCTGGAGTCAAAAAGACTCATCTTCCTGAGTTCAATCCGGCCTCAGACACGTACTCACTGTGTGACCCTGGGCAACTCACTGAACCCTGTTTGCCTCAGTTTCCTTGTCTGCAAAATGAGCTGGAAAAAGAAATGGCAAATCACGCTAATATCCTTGCCAAGAACACCTCAGATGGGGTGGCAGAGAGTTAGACATGATTGAAAAGTGACTGACCAACACCAAGGAGAAGCAAAACTACCCCAAGGACAGACGCATGAAGTCTGGAGACAGAAGGAGCCTCAGAAGGGACCTTGTTTCCAGGGGAGGAAGCTGAGGCCAGGAAGGGAAATGATTTGCTCAAGGTCACACAACTATTAAAAGATAGAGCCAGGCCTCAAACTAGGATTTTTTCATTTCTACAGTCAGTCATTTAGGTCTTCTCTAGCCTTCTTTGATCTGTAGCCAGGAGTTATGTGAGGCATTGGGAATTCAAAGTTATAAATGAGACCACCTCTGCCCTCATGGAGCTCATATTATATTGGGGGAAAGTAGCATGTAAAAAGATAAATAAGTATTAAACATACATGAAGGCAGTAGGCCAGCCAAACTTGTCTTCTCACTGTTCTTCCCTCACAACATTCTATCTTCCTCCATGACTTTGCACAGACTGGGCTCCATAACCTAGAATGTACTGCCTCCTCCTTCTGCCTCTTAGCTTGTCCTAATTGTCTTCAAAACTCAGCTCAAGTACCACCTCCCTTATGAGACCTTTCCTGAGCCTCCAGTTTCTATATTCTACCTTTACTTTTAAAAAAACCTGGCATTTATTTTGCTTATATTTTATATTATTTTATATTATTTTGTTTTTATATCATTTATATTATTTTGAATATTGTATATATACTTATGTATGTACATTTTGTCCTTTTCGAAAGAATGTAAACTCCTTAAGGGCAGGAACTTTGTCTTTTTTTTCTTTTGGTCTATTTATCCCCAGTGCCTATCATAGTACCAGGAATAAAGAAGGAACTCTCTAAATGCTTGTTGGTTGATAAAATGGGGAACTGTCCATTTCTAACATGCACAAGGAAAACTATTATCTAGGTAAACACAGCTCCTAGGGGGCAGGGGAAGGGGGGTAGGCATTTCCATAATCTGTACTAGGCACTGTGCCTTACTTTGCAAATATTATCTCATTTGGTCCTCAAGACAACCCTGTGAGGTAAGGGTGCTTATGATCATCATTTTAAAGTTGAAGAAACTGAGGCTGAAAGAGGATAAGGATCACACAGCACACAGTCCAGTAGGAAGTGTCTTGGCCTGGATTTGAGTTCAGGTCTTCCTGACTCCAGGCTCAATAGCTATCCACTGCAGGCCACTTAGCTGCTTCAGTAGGTAGGACAAGGTAGCCATGAAAGAAGGCATCTCCTTTCTACTATAGATCCATGCTGACATTTTTGTTTGGGAGTGAAGAATTTGATCTTGTTGGATTCAGTTGAATGATAGAAGAAGTGAGATTGGAGGAACTAGGGATATTGAGTCTAAGAAAGAGAAAACTTTGAAGGGGCACAAGAGCTGGCTTGGTCAACAAGCAATTATCTTAGAGTACCTGGAAGAAGGAAGAGATTTGTTCTACTTGGTGCCAGAGGAAAGAACAAGGAGCAATGGAGGAGGGGAAGTTGGGGGAGAGGGGGAAGTACTTGCTAGGAGAATGATGGAACAATTAAGGATAGATGTCAGGAAAAGCTTCCTCAAAATGAGAGCTGTTCCCAAGCAAATAGGCTGCCTCCAGAGATAGGGAGCCTACCGCTTCTCGTTGGAAGTCTTCGAGCAAAGTCTAGATGGTAGGCAGTAGAGATGGTTCTTATTCAAGCTTAAGTTGGACTATCTGGCTTTTGAGATCATTTTCAGTGCTGAAATTCTGGGATATCGATGAGATATCTGGTATTGGAAAGGAAGGGAAGACAAGACAAGAGAAGACAAGGGAAAAGAAGACTAGGAGAAGAGAAGAGAAGAGAAGAGAAGAGAAGAGAAGAGAAGAGAAGAGAAGAGAAGAGAAGAGAAGAGAAGAGAAGAGAAGAGAAGAGAAGGGAAGACTAAGAACACTAGGGAAAGGAAGACTAAGAAGACTAGGGAAAGGAAGACTGGGGAAGGGAAGAGAAGACTAGGGAAGGGAAGGGAAGACTAGGGAAGGGAAGGGAAGACTAGGAGAAGGGAAGAGAAGAGAAGACTAGGGAAAGGAAGACTAGGGAAGGAAAGGCAAGACTAGGTATAGGAAGCAGAATGTAATGTAATGAACCACTACCTGACAATGTTAAGTTGAGACCCTTTTATCATTATAAATTTTCTTTGGGGGAGGATGAAGAAAGTCAGCTTTCTACAAGGAGCAGGTGATTAGGAATCACAAGGCCTTGGCTTTTGGCCCTGACTCCATCATTAAATAACCATATAATAGCTTAAGCAAATCCCTTTCCTTCTGTAGAACTCAGTTTCCTCATTTCTAAGATGAGACATGTGGCAACAAATGGTCTCTTCCTGTTCGGTTAACAATAAATAACTTATCTTCCCAGATGGAGAGCCAACAGTGTACCATGTGGAGATACTTTGCACCAGGGCACCTACGCTCCAAGCTTGTCTCCGATATGTGCTGTGTGGACCTTTTCTAGTTGTCTCACTTCTGACCCTCATTCTCCTCCTCTGTGTATGGGGACAAGCACATTGTCCTGCACGACTGATGTGAAGCAGCTCTAGGAGTTGATGTGGAAGTGGAGGAGTCTCGATTCCTCGCTGCTCACTTGCTTCAAGCGGCTTCCATTTCCTCCGTCTGTTTCTCCGTCTGTAAGATGAAGATTCAACTTTATCCAGTTCAGTCTGACAATCACTTATTAAGCATCTCCTGAGGCATTATTCTAGGTGCTAGGTGTACAAAGACCAAAAGAAAACATTCTGCTTCCTCTCGGGATTTCAGTACACCTAATAATGACAATGACAGTAAGCATTTATCTAGCACTTTAAGGTTTACAAAGCACTTTACAGATATGATCTCATTTGACCCTACAACAAACCCTGGGAGGTAGGTGGTGTTATTATCTCCAATTTACAGATGCATAAACTGAGGCAGACAGGGTAAATGAATTACCCGGAGTCACACAGCTTGTAAGTGTCGAAGGTAGATCTGAACACAGGTCTCCCTAATTCCAAATCTATCCTCAGTACCACCCAGCTGCCTCTAGGGCTCCAATGAGGTGATTTCTTTAAGTATCCTTATAAATTTTCATAGCATCATAAGATCATGGGCCTAGAGCTGGAAGGGACCTCAGAGGCCATCTATCTGGTTCAACTGCCCTCGCTTTGTAGATGAGCAAACTGAGAGTGGTGAACACCTTGGTGAAAGGACTTACCTACTTGCCTGGAGGCATTCAGACAATAAGTATTTGAGATAGGATTTGAACCCAGGTTGTCTGACCCTTGAGCTAGTACATCCACCATTATGGCTTGTGAGCCAAGCTTTCTAAGGGCAATAGTTCTTCCCATTCCTTCACCTCCTGTAGCCAACCAGCTGTCAAGTATTGATTCCACATCTACAATACTCTTCCAAATCATTCCCCTTTCTCCTCTCCCCAAACCGACCCCCTATTCAGACCCTCGCCATCACTCACCTGGAATAATAGCTTCCTCATAGATCTCACTGCTTCTAGTTTCTCCTGTGTCCAAGACGTCCTCCAATTGGCTGCCCAAATAATCTTCCTAAGGTACAAGTCTGACTGTGTTTCTCCCACATCAAGGATCTTCAATGGCTCCCTATTTCCTCTGAGATAAAAGACAAATTCTTCAGCATAGCCATTAGAGTCCCCCACCATCTGGCTCCAGCCTTCCTTTCCAAATTTGTTGCAAATTACTCTCTTTGACACATTCTTCATTCCATCCAAACTGTCCTTACTGTTTCTGGAACTCAGCATTCCATCCCACCCTCCAAGCTTTTGCACAGGCTGTCTGTCTGCCATGCCTGGAATCCCTCATTGCTTACTGTTGACTTTAGAACTTCTAAATTCCTTCAGAGCTCAAGATCATGAGTCACCATCTCTAGAACACTTTGATGGGCCCAGTGCTCTCTCCCTTGCCAAATGATCGTGCCTTTACTTACCCGTTTTCTCATTTGTACACCCCCATATTGTGTAAGCTTCTTGAGGGCAGGAACAGGTTTTCTTTTTTTTTCATTTCTGTCTTCATATGACTATTGAGCAGCACAATGCCAGCCACATGGTAAATGCTTGTCGAGTTGAAAAGACATCACCCTCCAAAGCACTTCCAGCCAAAACTAGTTGAGTGCAGCCCCTGGATTTTCAGGGACATGTCAAAATGAGCTCTGTTCATCCACAGCCGTGGTCCCTGTAAACAGTAACGGTTTCAGGCTCATAAGGTAATAATCCATTTTTAGCAGATGAAAGAAGAGGGATCAGAAAAGTAACTCAAGCCGAGGCTAATAATGGGGCTGGAAGCCTATAATGGGAAATATCTCAAGACTCCCTTTGTTGGACATGAATGATGTCTTTTTTCTTGTGAAGAGCATATGAAGAATCTAGGCTAAAGTACCTTGGTAGGTTTGATGAAAAAACTCTCTGTCTTTGGGAGAAGGGCCGGTGTTGGGTTGCAGCTCGTATGTATCCTAACATTACGTAACAGCGGGGACAGCTGAAAGATGTGCAGACAGCCCCAGGCCTGAGTTCTCAGGCATTGAGTTCTTTCCTTGGGGTTTTAACTACAGCGTCTTAAATTTCTCCTACCATTCTTCCAGGATGCATGCAAATAGAATTCTCTAGGCAGAAACACAGAATGTAAAATCCTAGCAATAATTTCCTCATAATTCTTAACCCATTCGCATACTCATATACGCCACTGGCTCCATCTTCTCAGCCATATGAACATCCTCTCTGATGATTCAAAATGGAATCTGTCCCTGCCTCTTCATTGGGTGTCACTTTTGGCCACATCATTGTAGAAGTCCCTTCTTTTGAGTCAACTCAATGTCCTCCCCACTTTCTCTTCACATCACAAGAATGTCATTGGAGTACCAAGCTTGCTCATCAGTCAGCCCTGCCTCTTACCACATGACCAGCTAACCATCTCTTTAGCTCATTACTGTACTTCTCCTTTCTCATTTGTAATGCACCAGAATCCACTCACACCCTTCATGAATTTCTTCCGCTGCTGTTTGGGTGAATTTCAGAATTGAACTTCAATTCTAAAGAGACCATATTGTCCATGACTTACAGCCTATACACAACCACCAGAAGAATATTGGCATGTAAAAGATGGGCCATTGTTTCAAGGGGAATCTTTGAAGCATTAAAAGAAAAAACTTCAATTCCCCAAAGGCAACTCTCTTCTATCTGTTCAGTTATGTACTCAAGTTATTGTCCATTTCAAGTGTCTGTATACATATAAATTTATATGCATATTATGTGTGTAGATATATGTTAGATATATATATATAATATAGATAGATTATGTAGACATATATCAATGGATGTGCTCTATGGGTTGTCCACTCAACTGCATATTTGATGTATGATCCATTTCATTTTTCCTGTCTGAATAGTAAAGTCAAACTATTTCATGCCATGATGGACCTCATTTAGGAAGCTCTGAAATGTTACAGAGCTTGATTAAATCAGCACAGTGTCATCCACAATTGTGGATTATCTAGAAAACTTTGCCATCAATAGCCCCCCTCCCTTGACACTGATCTCCCCCATGATACTAAGAAGCATATTTGGCAAGCAAACACTTCCCTGCTTTAAACCTTGCTTGCTACTAATATTGAGATGGTTGATCAACAAGGTTGTCTCTGTTATATGTTTCAAGGAATCTTGCAAAATTTTGACATATATGTGGGAACTACCTTGTTGCAGCGGAGTTTTTAAGAAGACATTTTGCTATACTGAATCAAATGTTTTCTTAAAGTCAACATATTATGAAGACAGTGGGATGTCATGATCTATACATTGTTCATTCAGCTGTGTCCTGATAAAGACACAAAGTGTTGTGGAATATCAATTAGGAAAGCCTTATTCTTTCTTTCTAATACGTCACTCAAGATCAATACTTGGGTGCATTCTTCTCATATTAAAAATAATTAGTAGGCATATGGGCTGATAGTTATTAGTGTTCTCTTATTTTCCTCTTTGAGGTAATGATGATGATGAGGAGGAGGAGGAGGAGGAGGAGGATGATGATGATAGTAATAATAATAGCTAACCTTTATGTAATGCTTACTATGTGCCAGGTACTGTGCTAAGCAGTTCATAATTATTACCTCATTTGGCCCTCACAACAACCCTGGGAGGTTGGTCGTATTATTATCTCCATTTTACAGATGAAAAAACTGAGGTAGGCAGAAATTAAGTGACTTGCCCTTGGTGACATAGCTATTAAGTATCCAAGGCTGGATTTGAACTTAAGTGTTCCTGTCTCCAAGCTCAGTGCTAATGCATTGTACCAGCTAAAAAAAGGTCCAAGATTTTTTTGTGCCTTTTTTATCTTTCATTCCTTCAGATAACTTGAAAATAGACACCCCAGTGCCCTCAAAATTTTATCCTTCTCTCTTCCCTCTCTTCTCTCTCTTCTCTTTTTCTCTTTCACTCTCTCTTTCCCTCTCCCTCTCCCTCTCCGTTTTCTTCTTCCTCTCACTCTCCTTCTCTATATGTACATACGTGTGTATGCGTATATATACACACATACATGTATATGCATATACATATATAATGTGTAGATTGATAATTTATGAAATTATGAAATGAGGGCCAGTGTGCCCAGTTCTTTGAGCCCTCTCCAGGAAAGGCCCCAAGGGCAGTGGGCATTGGGGCTACAATCATACTTTAATAAGACACAGAGGGTACAAAGACTACAAAGGTGTATAGAGGCTGACAGCATGGGGTTGGGGATATGAGATAGTGAAGGGATGTAAGAAGCATGGGGAAGAGGAGGGAGGGAGACGCAGAGAATGCCACTCATGTAACCATGGATTTGAATCAGGAGCACTAGGCAGCAGGGACCTGATGGAAATAAAAGAGGGCTGGGGACCATGAGGGCAGGAGTTTGAGGTCTCATTTTTATAGAGTTTTGGTGGGAACAGACTAACTCTTCTCTGTACCGCCTTGGGGTTAGTTCATTAACATATTCAAATCACCTCAAAGTTATTGGTAAATCTTCAAAGTTAACATATCCACATCATCTGTCATCCATAGCTTTTGATATTCTTCTGGTACTGTGGAGGTCTAGAATTTGTCTGGGATTTATGTATTGTAGGACCAGGAGGCCCTGACAGCAGCATCAGATGACTTCTGCTGATTCTGCAAATATTACCAGGATGTGAATTTTGTTTAATATAAAATAAAAATATTATGCTCCTCTGATCTTTAAAATGGTTGGTACAAGACTTCCAAGCTCTCCTTTGCAATCTTATTTCCTGCTATTGCCCCTTTATACTGCCTACTTACTATAAAGACTAGGAGGAGAGGGGATGGTCAACATTACATGTGTTAATATGCATGTGTATATGTGTGTATGTGTCCATATTTAGTCTTGGTCTAGCCTGGCTATTTATCCTAGCTTTGTTTTCTTCAGCACCATTTCTACTTCTTCTATCAGCACATCTAGAACTGTGATGTTGGGATAGAAAGGTGGTATGGTTTCATTGTCCCTGATCACAAACATATTTTGCTATATAAAAAAACTTTTCAGATCTTTTCCATTTTTATCTGTTTGCCATCTTTCTTACAGTTTAGTCCATAAATGACCTTGAGATTACTTTACTTAGTTGAGTTTACTGTCAGACTTTCTTAGCTCTGTCTTCTAATACTCAACTGTATCTGTTATCTCACTGATTTCAGTGTACCCTCCAATTATCCACACCACAAACCATCTGTTTTTGAGGCAATGGGGGGTCAAGTGACTTGCCCATGGTCATGTAGCTAGTAAGTGTCTGCTGCAAGGTCTTCAAGTCTTCCTGGCTCCAGGTCCAGTGCATTGTCATCCATCTACCTCACAAGGATACCACTGGCACACTCTAGCCTCTTATCCCCCACCACCTGACCATCTCATCTTCTCTTTCTACTCTACATTTCTCTGATGACATCTTTTACTCTATCCTTTGTTGGTCCTCATTTTTCTAGCCTATTCACAGGGACTAGGTGGCTCTCCATTGCCTTCTGTGTGATAACCGTGTTTAATCCTTCACAAGCTGTTGTATTCCATGATTTTGGGTCATACAACAACACTGGGGATGTGTGTTTGTGTTAAAGTATCAACCTCAGAAGAGTTTGGCCTGACCATCCACACAGCAAGACTCAGTCTGCTGCCCAAGTTGGGATGTGGATCTACATAGACATTCTAGATGCCTCTGCATATCTGGGACAGAGAGCACATATAAGCAGCAGGTCAGGCCCAGAGCTGAACAGGAAGAAGCGATTGCCTGTAAGAAGCTGCTAGGCTCCTTTAACAACTCCAAGATTCTCCCAGAAATGAAGATCTTTCTTTAAACTGTTGTTGTTGTTGTTGCTCTTCTTCTTCTTCTTCTTCTTCTTCTTCTTCTTCTTCTTCTTCTTCTTCTTCTTCTTCTTCTTCTTCTTCTTCTTCTTCTTCTTCTTCTTCTTCTTCTTCTTTTCTTATAAACCATTACTTCTCATAATCTTCCCTATAAGATGTCAAGTGACAAGTGACATGGACTTGACCAGTAACTTCACTGGTATCGGGAACTCCCAGGTGAGGAAACTCCCTCTACCACTGTAGGTGGGCACTTTCTCAGCAGCTTATAATCCTAGAGAGTTGGCTGGAGCACCAAGAGGTTAGGTGATTTTGCTCATGGTCGCATAGTCAGGATGTGTCTGAGATGGGACTTGAACCCAGGTCTCCCACTAGGCTATAAGGATACTCCAAATCATCATTGTCCAGGACTTCCATATCTCTCCCCCTAGTAAGTGAAACAAGGGTTTGCTGATTAAGGAGAGCATAGGCTCTTTAGGTTTTATTATTAAAGTAATTTGCTTCAGTGAAACAGATGTCAATGTCCTTTCCTCTATCTGCTCCCTTTCTTGTATCAGTAACTTTTTTAAATAGGTCAAGTTTGACTTGACTTAATTGAATGCCATAGCTCTTTTTCCTATTTTTATCCTTTCTTCTGGCTCTGTATCCATTATGATAACAAGTTTGTGGTCTAACTGTGCATAGATAAATGATTTGGGAGCAAGTCCTGTGTCAGTAACTGTTCATTTCTTCTCATCAAATATAGTCAGTTACTCTTTTTGTGATGTTAACGAGGTGATACATTTGAATCCTCAAAGCTCATATAGACGTAGGCAACTGATGATGGGGCCACCATTCCAAAGCCCCATCATTTGATAAGGGATGCCAGGAAAGGTGCCAATGTCCTCACACTGGTTCCCACCACCTTAATTCAGGCTGCATGAAACTACTTCTCCCACTCAACTGAGAGGCAGCTAGGTGGTACAATAGATGGAACACAGCACTTGGAATCAGGAAGATCTGACTCTTGTGAGTTCAGATCCAGATTCAGACACTCAGACTCAGCAATGAGACTCTGGTCAAGTCACAAACTCTCTCAGCCTCAGTTCCCTCATCTGTAAAATCAGGATAATGCTATTATTACACCTCCTAGGGTCATTGTGACAATCAAAAGAGTTAAAATATGCAAAGTGCTTCACAAACCTTAAGCATGTGTATATATACATATAAACACATACATACTAGCTTTGATTATTATTCATAACTGACCCATCAATAAAATTAAGTCTTCCCCCTTTCTCCCAAAATGGAAGCATGAGACCTCAGGGTTAGAAAGGATATCAGAGGCTACCTAGTCAAGACCACACCCAAAAAGAAATTTTCCCCCTCCACCCGGGACCTATCCTATAAATAGTCACCCAGTGTCTGCTTCAACTCCTCCAATGAAGGGGAGCCTACCACCTGCCACCTCTCAAATGTCAGAACACCTTCTATGACACCAAGCCTTAATTGGTTCCCTTTCAATGTCCACTCTTTGCTCCTGGTCTGCTTTCTGCACCCAAAACATAAGTCAAATCTATGCCTTTGGACCTGTGTAGCTATCTTACATACACATATCTTCGCCCCCCCCCCCCATCCCCATGGAGTCTTCTCTTTCCCAGGCTAAACATCCGCAGCTCGAACCTACTATGACATAACAGAAACACATTGAAATGGATCCATCATCTCCTTCATGTGGGCACCACTACCCAAGATATGAGTTGAAACCCATCCGCTCCCTCTCCCACCATGCTACCCTGCTCTGTGCCCTCATGTAAATCCCCCAAAGGGTCCAGTGGACAACTTGAAATTGAATGAGCACCATTGGCAGTGCCTGTCAGTTATCCCTCCACGTCGAACACCCCTGTAGAACATAGCTTATACATATATAGTTATTGACATGTTGCCTTCCCTAAGTTTCTTGAAAGCAGAAATTTTTCTCTTTTTCTTTGAATCCCAGACCTAGTACATAGTGAATACTTAATAATTTCTTGTTGACTGACTAATGCCATTCACATATTAGTCAACCCTTCATTGCTGGAGTGGCTAGGAAAGCGAATCAGAGGATTTTCAAGCAGAAGGGACCTTCAAGTCTATCTAGCAATCTTGCCATGTTGTAAGGTGTAGAAAAGGAAACATTAGCCCATTGAGGGAACTTGGCCAAGATAACCAAGTCATTCACTGCAAACAGCAGGACTAGAACATGAGTGTCTAGGCTTCCATCTCTGTCTCCCTACCCCATGAACAGCCTGGAACCTTTCTGTAAGATAGTCTACAGAAACATATGACTATGCTTCATGCACACAGGTGCTTGCAGAGGCAGGGCAACCCAGGAGGGAGTAACACTAGGCTGGGAGATGAGGTGTGTGTTCAAATTCCAACTGCAATACTTACTCTCCATGTGACCTCAGTCAAATTGGTTAACCACTCTAAGCTTCATTTTCCTCATCTGGAACATGAGGGGTTTGAACTCAATAACCTCAGAGGGATCCCTTCTAGCTCTATCTATGAACTCAAGGAAAACACGGATAATGATTATATATGACCTACTTTCCAGGACTCTTGTGATGAAAGGATTTTATAAAACTAAGTACTATAGATACAGCTATTTCTAGAAGTGTTTGGATGGTAAGTGTGGTCTAGTGCAGAGTGCACTAGACTTGGAAGGAATAGAAAGCCTGAGTTCAAATCCTGGCTCAGAAATTTAGTGGCTGGGTGACCTGGAGAAAGTCACCAAACCTCTTGGCCTTAATACCTCAGCTGTAAAATGGGGGTAATATTTGCCGTGCCTACCTCAAAGGATTGTTATGAGCAAAGTGCTTTGTAAATCTTCAAACAGACTTGGAGTCTGGCTACCTAGCCATTTCTGACCCTTAGTAGCTGTGTACCATGAGGCTCTGACACAGTCTCCTCATCCATAAAAGTGAAGGGGTTGAACTAGATCCCCCAGAGATTCCTTCTGGTTCTAGGTCTTTGATCCTGTTCTCTGTGACCGTGTGGGCCACATCTTAACCAAAGGAGAGTAAGCCACACCAATGAGATCATGACTTTGCCAATATATTAGAGTGGTGTTGTACAAGAAAGCCAAGTGTCTGAGAAAAGAATTGGTTTCTTAAACTGAGACAGAGTAGAGGTAGCTGACCCACACATAAACAGAGGAAACTCACAACTCGTGGAAGGTAAGAGGAAAGAGGAAATTAAAGGGGATATTTCAAAGCCATAACTAGAGAGGGGCAATTGGCCCTTAACCCCAGGGCATCAGAATTTAGAGGGTGCTGACAGCACATGCAGTCCTTCAACAAGCAGCTAATACCTAGTCATTAAGAATAATCAGTTAAAAAGGAAAATGTTAGATGGGGCTAGGATGAATTCCTCCCTGCCCTACCTCTCTTCCCTTGCCATATAGTGTCACAGCACTGGTCTCCTGCTGATGTCATTCAGTCTCTGTTTCCTGCTCCCCTGCCCCTCCCACCTCTTTGCTGTCTGTCCTTCATCCAAGGGCAAGCATTCTATTTCATGCCCTCTTTATGACTCGGGGAAGGTGTACCATCCAGGCCATTACCGGTCACAGCCAAGCCTATGGATAGCAAAGCCCATTGGGTGGAGAGCCCACTAGAAAAACAGCTCATTGATGACTCAAGTGAGTCAGTGCCTCACCTTATCGATTCCCACCCAGCATAAGAACAGACCTCAATAACCAGCATCAACTGGCCTAATAAGGGGCAAGGCAAGATTTACTGATGCCATGTGCTTTTCATTAGGCAGAGTGAGGAGAGGGAAGAAAAAATGCTGACCTACCAGTCATGGGCCACTGTGTCTTTTAGTCTGATGACTGCTGCCCAGCCAGGAAAGTGAGTAATAGGAAGCCATCCGAGACAGCCACAAGACCAGAGCTTGTCAGAAGCATTAGAAAAAAAAAAACAAAAAAAGAAGGTTTCCACTCACCACTAAAATTTCTCCCCCCTCCACCCAATTTTTCCCTCTTTCACATGGAGGAGTCAACGAACAGGGTAATCTAACCATCTATAAAGGGAAGGACTCCCCAGAGACCAGAGATCACAGTTGGGAAGCATAAGATCCATAGGCTCATAAATTTAGAGATGGAGGAGAACTTGGAGACTCTCTAGACCAACTTTTTTTACACAAGAGGAAACTGAGGCCAGAAAGGTTAAATTACTCACTCAGGGTCACATAACTAGTGAATGTCTGAGATAGGATTTGAACTCTGATCTTCTTGACTCCAAGCCAAGTGTTCTAGCTACTGTTCCTTCTCGCTGCTCTTTGGAGGGTAAAGTTGAGTTTCTCCCACATAGCCTTCTCCCAAGAAACAGCAATGGAGATGGCTAGAAGAGCTAAGTGGCCACAGGAAGACTTGGGAGCTGGGACCGCACTACCCTTGAAGGTACCACCTGCTGGACCATCCTCCAGGCATCCTCTGCTACCACACATGATCAGTGTGGGGGGGGTGGGGGCAGCTAAAACACAGTCTATTCTATATTATGCAGAAAATATGGCCCCCTATCCTGAGGGCCTCAATAGGTTTTAACCAGTCCCTTCCAACTTATCAGAAATGAAAGAATTGGGCACTGACATCTCTGCTCTCATCAGGCAGAGAAAGTTTTGGGGTTTTTGAAAACCATGCCTGCTATGAAGCACATTCCATGGGTCAATGTAGCCTGACTGGAGTCAAGGGAAATGTCATTCACCAAGATTTTTCTATCTTTTATGAAATCCCTCCAGTGACCTACAGCTCTGCCTCTAGATAACTGAGTTTCTATTGTGGGCGAGGCACTTTCCCTGGCTGACCCAGGGTTTTCTCATCTGTAAAATGAGGGACTTGGGCTACATGACATCTAATGTTTGAGATGTCCACCGCTAATCTTCTCTGTTCTAAGGTCTCTCTCCCACCTATAACTTCCTGTGTTCTAAGTCTCTCCCACCTATAACTTCCTGTGTTCTAAGTCTCTCCCACCTATAACTTTCTCTGTTCTAAGATCTCTCCCCCCTAACTTCCTGTGTTCTAAGATCTCTCCCCCCTAACTTCCTGTGTTCTAAGGTCTCTCCCACCTATAACGTTCTATGACTCATGGGCTATTATTCTGTGTTCTATGGGTACTTCCAGCTCTAGTATTGTTTTCTGTGTTCTAATACACTCTACCTTATTCATCCTTCCAGTTCTGAGGCTCTTTAATGGGTAGAGACTTAGCTTTGGAGCCATAAAAAGGAGACTTTTCCTACTCTGGGCAAGCCCCTTGATTTCTTGGCACTGGGGGCAACTTGGAGACCACAAATTCCAGAGCAGTTGTCAGCTTGCACTGGTAGAGCATTTCCGGGCTAGAAGTTCCCTAAACTACTGACATCACAGTTCCAAGGCCTTGAAGGCCCCTACCCAGTCCAATATCCTATGATCTACAGGCCTTTCTGTCTTATATTCTGATCTTTTGTGTTCTAAAGTCCCTTTCAGCTCTAACATTCTAAGCCCCAAGATCCTTTCTACCACTAACATTCTAGGTTCTAACCTTTCAGCTTCTAAGGCACAGTGGAGAGAGGGATGTTCAAACTAAGCCTCTGACACTCACTAGCTGTATGACCCTGGACAAGTCACTTAACCTCTGTCTGCCTCAGTTTCTTATACTATAAAATGGGGATAGCACCTCCCTCTCAGGGTTGTGTAAGAATCAACCAAGATAATATATGTAAAGCATTTTTCCCAGTGCCTTGCACATAGTAGATGCTTAATAAACATTTGTTTCTTTCCTTTCTTCCTCCACCTTGGATACTCTGTGTTCCAACATTTCATGTTCTAAAGTACTTTCCAAGTCTGACACACTGTGGCCTAGCATTCTGTGTTCTGCAGTTCCTTCCAGCTCTGACGATCTGCGATTCTATGATTAGACTCCTAGGCCAATGAAACCACTATTCTCTAAACAATGGTCTAAGTTTAAACAAAATAAAGGGTTGGAATGGAGCTCAGAAAGAGATTCTGGCTTCAGGAAGAACAGGAGTCGGGGGAAGGAAGGAGAATAAAACCTCTGAACCCCTCGCCCCTCCCTGGAATGCTCACTCTCCTCCTCTCCACCTCCCACAAGAAGCCCTTCCCAAGCTCCCCCTCCCCTTAATTCTGGTGTGTCCTGTGGTTAATTATCTTCCATTTATCCTATATATCTCTCATTTGTACTTTGTTGTTTTTTGGTTTTCCCCCATTAGACGGTGAGGTCCTTGACATCTAGAGCTGTCCATTATGGCCCTTCTTTGTACCCACAGTGCTTAGCACAATGTTAGCACTCAAGTGTCTATTGACCGACTCACTGAACTAGAGTTAGATCTCACCAGCAGAAACATTCAAGACAGACCACAGCGGGGATTCTGAACCTTTCTTGTGTCCTGGCCCCCTTGGCAGGCTGGTGAAGCAGATGGACCCTCTCAGAATCATGTTTTTAAGGGAAATGCATGAAATACATAGGAGAACAAAGGAAGCAATATGTTGAAGTACCATTATTGGCATTTTTAGAAGAGGTTTATTAACCCTAGTTAAGAACCCCAGGACCGAGTGACCCATTCTCTGATTTCAGGCATTACTGAGAACCAGGGGAAGATCTGTCAACAAAGCATTTAAATTCCTACTTTTGTAACAAGAGAAAATTAGTAAGAGAGTTATTCTATGTCCCCTTATGGTAGGGGAACACTGGCTTTGGTTTGCCATCATGGCCTGCAGGTCTAAAGGGGTGGGGAGACAGAGGGGAGAACTTCCTTTGGGCACAAGGTGAATTGTCTGGAGGGAAGAAATGAAGAGAACGTTCAAGTAGATGGGCCTTGTGCATAATTGATCTGACAGAGCGCTGCCTACTCTATCATCATGGCTGAAATATGGCTCGCCTCCTGAGTAATAATGCAGCAAACGACCCCTTCTGTTAGGGGGCGGGTTTAATCAGGAAAGTTGCTGCCTCTGTCAGACAAAAAGCATGACTCTCCAAACTAGGCCACCATCTTGAAGTCTGAGGTTGGAAATCTTGAAATGCCACAGTCAGTAGGAATAGGGGGCTTCCTTCCCTGAGAGGCTCGGCCCCCTTGTTCCTACCCAGCCCTGTTCATTCTACCAAGGAAAGAGATCTCACATTTGTCCCCTTCTCTTGGATCCCGCTGCAGCCACCCTAGTTGGGGCCTCTCTTCTTAGTCACTCAACAAGCATTTATTAAGAACCTACTACATTCTAGGCATTCTTTTGGGCAATGGAGGTGCCAAGATAAGAATTTATGGAGTATTTACAGGGGAGCAGGGCAGCTGGGTGGAACAATGGATAGAAAGCTGGGCCTGAGTCAGGAAGACCTGAGTTCAAATCTAACCTCAGACACTTACTAGCTGTATGACCCTAGGCAAGTCACTTAACCCTGTTTGCCTCAGTTTCCTCATCTGTAAAACGAGCTGAAGAAGCAAATGGCAGAATCCCAAATGGGGTCATGAAGAGTCAGACATGACTGAAAATTTAAATGAACAGCAACAAACAACTACAAGGAGACAAGAGTCACATACCTTTAGCTGGCTTCATAAACTGGCCCTACCCCTCTCTATCCACTGTCTAGCTAAGCCACATTTCTGGTCCCCTACCCTTCAGCCTTCTCTTCCTAAATCTTAACTAGGTTCTTGTCATCTCTGGTCCCTGAGACTCCTCTCGTGCCAATGGCCATGTCTCCACCCACCTCTTGGTGTTTTCAAAATAGAATTCAAATTCTGCTTCTTTAAGGATGCCCGCTCCCTCCCACAACTCCTGCCCACCCCAACCCCCTGATACATCTCTTGTTACTTTCTAGACCTCTCCTCAAGGACAGGGGCAATTTCACTTTTGACTCTGAATCTCCAGCGCTTGGCACACAGTAGGTGCTAAATAAGTTCTTGCTGACTTGTCTATTGACTGATCATCGTCTTCAAACTTCTCCTAACACTTCTTCCTGGGCACTTACTTTCCTCTCCCTTGACATACAGCTGCTTGTATAGAGGATGCTCCTCACTGGCCTGTAAGCCCCTTAAGGACGATGTCTACCTCACATCCATCACTGTATTCTCTAGGCCTCGATACTCATGGTACTTTATACATACTTGGGCACTTAATAACTGTTGAACTGAACCACCCTTATGTGGAGGGTAACTGTCTTCCCTGAAGACCACAGACATAACTAGGATAGGACTAAGGCTGCCAGCATCCGGGGGCAAGCTTCCTTCTTTCAGCAGTACAGATCCTGTTGTCTTGATTTCACAGCCCTCCATCACACTGTGCTACACATTCCACCCTCATGTTCACATCTCTATAGCACATCTTTCCTAGTGCCAACTCCTATGGAAGCCAGACTATGTGAAACTTACTGTCCCCTCTCCTAGACTCACTAAACTTGGGCTATCCCATGCATTGACCCCCTACCACCAACTCAACTGTTCTTGAATGAATGAATGAATGAATGAAAAAGCATTTATTAAATGCTTATTATGTGCCAAGTACAATGTCAAGGCCCAGAGATACAAAGAGAAAACAAGACCATTCTTGGTGTCAATCTAATTTGGCAAGATCACATCTAGAAGGGCTCTGCCAGAGTAGAGATAGAAAGGTTCAGTAGTCTTTAGGGTCAATAGCAGGGGCAGATGGCAAGGTCCAGGAGTGCTTGGGGTACATGGCAATGCTCTGGGGTCTGGAGGGCATAGTGCCGGCTGGTATGGAGAGGCCCTGTGGCAGGACAGTTGGTAAGCTCCTGTGGTCCTCCATCTTACCAGAAGGCTTGTGGTTGGTAGCTTCTGGCTCATCAGAGTGAATGGCCACATCCCCACTGCTGAGGGGCCTGCAGGTATCCAGGCCTGTGGCCATTAGTAAAACAGTTATCGGTTGGGGTCTACTAAGGACTTCTGTAAGAAATGGAGCTGATCTGAAGGGTAAGGAGGCTTTAAGTCATTTGCATTTCTACATTCCTGGCTTAGGGTTTCTAAGGCCTCATGCGTTATTAAATCCTCAGACTCCTTGCATGAAAAACTCAGTCAGTGAACAAGCATTTATTAAGCGCCTACTAGTGCCTACCATTATCAAAAGTGGTGGTGATAGGAAGAAACCAAAAAGCTGTCCATGACATCAAAACGGGGGTTGGAGGTAATCTCAGGGTGGAAGGCATTAGCAGCTGAAGCTGCCAAGAAAGGCCTCCTGTAGAAGGTAAGATCTGAGCCAAATGCTGTTTAGTCAGTTAGGCTCTCTAAAAAACAAGAGACAAGCAGAAACAGAGAGACAGAGAGACAGAAGAATAAAGGCAGAGAGAGAGATGGGGGAGCCGCATCTGAGCGTTGGGGTACACCTGTGCTTTAGGGGTGGGATAGGAATAATAATCCACTAAAAGAGACTGAAATTGAGGGATCAGACAGGTAGGAGAGTACAGTGTCACTGAAACCAAGGAAGGAAAGAATATCAATGAGGAGGGAGTGGTCAGCCTTGCCAAAAGCTGCAGTTCTAAGAGAATGAAGGTAGACAAAAGACCATTGCAAAAGGCAGAGAAAGAGGGAGACAGTGAGAGATAGAGACAGAGAGACAGAGTCAGAGAGAGCCGGAGTCAGAGAGAGAGAGAAAGAGAGGGATTCGGAGAGGAGAGAGAGAAGAGGGGAAAGAAGAGAGAGAGGGGGGAGAGAGAGACAGAGAGGGAGAGAGGGAATGAGGGAGAGAGGGGAGAGGGGGAGAAGGGGGAGGGAGGAGAGAGAGAGAGAGAGAGAGAAGGAGGAGGAGGAGGAGATGAGGAGGGGGGAAGGGGGAGAGGCAGAGACAGAGAAAGAGGCAGAGAGAGGGGGAAGAGGGAGAGAGAGAATTAGAAAAGGGGGTGGGGGTGGGGACCGTCTCTACTTAAGGAGAAGAGAGCATGATTGAAAGAGACACTTCTTGGAGATTACAATTTAAAGCAGAAGGATAAATGGGAAACCTCTCATTAACCTCTGTTATCAATCAAGCAGAACCACAGCAAGGGGAACCCAATATCATACAGTGAGGCCACATACCAAGGCCATGATTTAGAAGGACCACCCTGTGGAGACCTTGCTCCCTGGCTGCAAACACGAGCTGGATAGTCTGGCTCCCATCTCTCTGACTTTTCACTGACTGTCCCCTAATGCTTTTCCTCCTCCCCTCCACCTTCCAAAATCATTCATTTCCTTCCAGACGCAGCTCAAGCACCACCTTCTAAATGAACATTTTCTTGATCCCCTCCAGCACCAGCCCCTCCCCTCAAAAAATTACTCTGTGTCTGAGGGTCATAGATGGAAGGTCCATCTAGTACTGCTCCCTCATTCTACAGATAAGGAAACAAAGGTTCAGACAAGTTAAGCAACTCATCAGAGATGGGATTGGAACCGAGACTTTGGGCTACACCGTATCAGCCCAGATGCCTTGCCTCCCAAATCATTTCTCTTTTCCTTGTCCTCATTCTCTCCCGTGGTGCCACTCGTCAGTGTGGGTTTTCTTCAGTTACAGGTGTGAGTGTTTCTTCTCTCACTGAATGTAAGTACCCCAAGGATGGAGATTGCCATTGTACTCCCAGCACTCAGCATGTGCACATAGTAGGTGCTTAATACACTTTTGTTGGTTAATTGATTGATTGATTGACCCAATCCTGTCCAACCTGCAGCAGAGCCTCCTGAGTGGCTAAAGCCTTCTTTCCCTCACAACTTTGTATTTACTTATCTTAATTATAAATTATATATGTATTGTGTGTATGCATATCATCCTCAGTACTTAATGAAGTTCCTGGCACGTAGTGGGGCTTAACAAGTGCTTGTGGACTGATTAATTTGTCCATCAATTGATAGCACAATGCTAAAATCTGAGGATGAAGAGACAGCACCAAAATAAACAAATCCAGTCCCTGCCCTCAGGGAGCTAAAATTCTCCAGGGGATGCAGGGACAGGGCAGGTCACTAGAGAATTTCCTCAGAGTTTTAGGGCAAAGTTCCCTTTAAACAGCTGCCCAAATACCACAAAGTTCATCCATATCTCTTTATCCTCTCCTCTACCCCCACCTCTCATTTTCCAGAAGAAGACAGTGGAGTTGGAAAAGGGAAAGGTCACGAAGGTAGCAGAAGGGTACCAGCATTCACTATGGGCCAGACACTATGCTAAAGGCTTAGCAAATGTTATCTCCGAGGTATTAAGTGGAAGAGGCAGGATTGGAATCCAGTGCTCTCCTAACAATGCAAGGTCTCTACTTTTCAGGGCTCACATGTACTTTGTCTGGCTCCGTTAGCACTGCAGTGCTCCTGTATTCAACAAACATTTACTGTTAAGTGTCTACTTCCTGCAAAGTACTAGGCTCAGTCCTGGGGAGATACTGAGTTGTGATAAGACAAGGTCCCTGACCTTAAGGCTTTGGATAGGGAGGTCAGGTGCCAACCCAGTGCCAGGCACTGGGGATACAGATGCAAAGATAATAGTCCCTACCCTGAAGGACCATGCTTTCCCTCCTTTAATTATTTCCAATTTATTATGTGTATATATAGCTTGCTTTGGATGAATTTGTTTGAATATCATCTCCTCCATTAAATAGTAAGCTCCTTGAGGGCAGGGACTCTTTTGCTTCTTTTTGTATCCCCAGTGCTTATGAGGAGGAGAGACAACATACAATAAAAGGTAGTGGTTATATGGTATTTTAAAGATTGCAAAGTGCCCTACATATGCAAAGCTCAGAATGGTGCCTGACACACAGTTGGCGCTTAATAAATACTAGTTGGCTGAGTGTTTTATTTATTTATATTTCTGTATTATTTATTTGTGTAATATTGTATATTTTGTAATATTGTATAATTTGTGTAATATTCTATATTATTGATAGGTAGAGACAACACAGAGATAGGGATAGGGATGAAATTTCTTTGCTATAGGCACTTGACAGATAAGAAAATTCCCTCTACCAGCAAAGATCAGCCCATTCCCTGCCACTGTTGATCTTGGAGTTGTCCAGAGGACTGAGCTTAAGTGATTTGTCCAGTGAGTCAGTATGTGTCAAAGGCAGGATTCGAACTCACGTCTCTGAGCTCCAAGGATAGCCCTCTAACCTCTCACCAGGTACATACAAAATAAATACAAGGAACTTTGGGGAGGATGGCACTGGCAGCGAGGGAGATATGGCTGGAATGGTGGGGTGCCATGAGGTGCTGAAGTGCCTTGGATGCCAGGTATAGGAGACCAAGGAAAAGATCGCCACCGACGCCTTTGGGGCACATCTATGCAACAGAACGACCACTGTGCCAGTACAGGAGAGAGGGGAGAAGAGAAAGATGCCAGAGAGAGGAGCAGCAAGGCTGAGCTTTCCTCAGTGATCCTGATGGGAGCAGGGCTGAGCCATCACAACTTTGCTTTCGGATCAAGGGCGCATCCTGAGGCAAGAAGACAGGGAAGGACAGCTCCCCCAGCCCAGCCCAGCCCCAGTCTCAATGCCTAAAAGTGTTGGTCAGTAAAGGGGTTAATGCCTGCCTCACTGCGGGAAGCCTGCAAGAACGGAGGTTCTGGAGTGTAGAACATTCCTTTTTACAGTAGGTGGTGTTATTGTCACACTCTCACACAGGCGATGCTAATTAACCATCTTAAAAGGCCACCTCATTAAATGATTTCCCTGCTTCAAACATCCACGGGAGCTAGCAATTCAATTAGGTCCCAGACCCATCCTGGACATGGAGTATACAGGCGGCACTGAGGCAGGTGCACGACCCAGTTACTCTTATGTGCAGGTGAGCCCCTGGAAGGAGGAGGGAGGATGCACCCCATGTGGGAAGAGCCAAGATCCCTGAAGGAAATCCAAAATGGATTGGTCTAAGAGAGCGTGTCCAGAGAATTCATTCCAAACTCCAATCCTTTTCTAGATTGGTCCCTGAAATTCTTTTGTGGGATGCTAGCATCCTAGCTGGCTAAAATGGGTGTCACTGCTTGGCATGTGACTACACACATACACACACACACACACACACACACACACACACACACACACACACACACACAAAACTCCCACGAGCACCTGGTGATTTCTGCCCATTGTAAATCACCTTTGAGCTTTGAACTCGGCACGACTTCAATGATGGCAGCTCTGAGCCTTCTCCTGGAGGGGCATGGCAAACAGTCCGGGAAGAGTTCTCAGCCAAGGAAACACAAAGCTGCCTTTGTCTCCTGCCTAGTCAAAATATCTCATAACGTGTGCAGCAAGGAAGGACTGTGTCCTTTTTTTTACTTCTCCAGACAAGTGTCTTTCTCCCTTCCCTTCACACCAATTTGCAGAGCACCCCACTCCTCCCCAGCACACACACACACACACACACACACACACACACACACACACACACACACACACACACACACACACAGACCTTATCCCCTCCACAGTGAGCTGGAAACTAAGCAAGGCAGAATTCAGCCAAGCCCAGCACAGGCTGCCTGTCGGCCTCCCTCCGGCTTCTAGGCCAGAGTTGGCTATCAGTGAATGGAACTGTGCATCTCCAGCAGGGATGGCCCCTGTGCTGTGACCATATTTGGGAGCAGCACATGTGTGATTCGGCTCCTCTTTAACACAAAGAGGCAGATTTTGCCAGATCAGACTGCCCAGAACCCTGCTACAGTGGAGGCAACAGGACTGATGCTCTTTGGTTGGTCTGTTGTGAGCCCCAGCCTTGCCTCAGTCTGTCAGTCTACTGCCCCCTCACCCCTTCCTGAACTCCAGCATGCCAGGAACCCAGAGAACTAAAAGAAATATCCTGGCTCAAGGACACCCCATTTTTTTATGTCTTTGTGAGCCTGGAAAGCTCAGCACCTGACTCATAGTGCAGTCTTTGGGCCAAAGGAATGTGTTCATAGGAGTCATAAAGAGCCGTGATGTTACCTATATGACCTTGAGAAGGTTCTTTAACCTCCCTATGCTGCAGTTCCCTCCTTTGTAAAGAGAGGGGGTTGGACCTGGAGGTCCTTTCCATTTCCACCTCTGTTAGCCTTTGATCCTACCAGTCTGGCCTTAAGCGAGTCCCTTACCACTCTGTGCCTCAGTTTCCTCATCTGTGAAATGAGGGGGCTGGACTTGGAGGTCCTTTCCTGCTCTCTGTCTATGATCCTAAAACCCTGTAAACCGCAGCCTAAGGCTAGATTTCAACTGGATATTGGGGGTTATTCAGTCTATAATCCATCATGCGGATGAACCCTTGCCTTTCAGCCAGCTTGGCTGTGCTCCCCTCTGAGGGCAGAGAAGATGGATGAAAGGAGGGGAGATAAACAACAGCTGACATTCACATGAGATTTTAAGGTTGGCTCAGCCATGACGGATTATCTCATCAGAGCCTCACAACAACCCTGTTGAGTCAATATTAATATCATCCCCATTTTAGGGATGAGGACACTGAGGCCGAGAGAGGTTGAGGGACCTACAGTTATAGTCACCAGGATGCAGGTACCTCCAGCTCAGCATTTCCCAAGCAGATGGAATCTTTCCCCCAATCCAGTCCCTGCTTCCCCATGTCCTATTACTGTTAGGTGTGCCATCATCCCCCCAGTCACCCAAGCTCACTGCCTTGGGATCATCCTACACTCCTCATGCACACTCACTCCACATATCCAATTGATGGCCAAATCTTGTTCACCCTGCCTTCACATCTCGTATATACATACATGTATACGTGTACATGCATATATGTTACATGTATGTATGTATGCGTGTATATGTGTGTTGTTTTCTACCCTCCACTCACACAGCCACCAGCCTGGTACTGGCCCTCTTCACCTCACACCTATACCATTTTCTAGTCTTCCAGCTGGTCTCTCCCCCAGTTCCAGTCCACCTTCCACTCAGCTACCAAAGTGACTTTCCTAAAGCTCAGGGATGACCATGTCGACTCCCCGTCCCCCACTCACTCAATTCCAGGATCTATACAGTAAAGGCCCTCACAACTTCACCTCTTCTGACCTTTCCTGTTTCTTTTTTCATTACCTTTTTTTTTTGAATTCTGAGTATCCTAGACCATGGAGACAGCCAAAGTTGCTTTATTTTTAGTGCATAATTTCTGTTTTACAGAGATTTCAGAGGGCATAGGGATCAGAGAAAACACCCAATCCTCCATCTTGTTGCTCCTGTGACCCAGAAGGCCCTTTCCAGTTTCTTACATACTTTATGCTGTCCATACCCCAACTCCATACCCCTGCACGGGCTGTCCCCCATGCCTGTAATTGTCTGTACACACACACACATGTAAATATATCTCATATGTACCTAATTATTTACATGTTGTCTCTCCTACTAGAATACGAACTTGTTGGGGGTAGGGACCATGTTTTTGCCCTCTTTTGCATGTCCCCAGTGCTTAGCTCGTTACCTGGCACACAGGATATGCTTAATCAATACTTCTTGACTAACAATCACAATACTGATTTGTGATACGCCATTAAATATTGCTTTTATAATTTTTCATAGAGCCATTTACATTGTACAAACATTTGCATCAACCCTGAGGAACAAATAGAGTAAGTGCTACTATGCTTAGTGGACAGGTGAAGAAACTGAGGCTCAGAGAAATTACATGACTTGCCCAAAGTCTTAAAGGTGTCTAGAGCACCTTAAACTTTGCAAAGTACTTTCCATTCATTGTCTCTTTTGGACCTCCCAACAGCCTTGGGGGGAGGAGGTGGGGACTTAGGGTTACTATCTCCATTTTACAGATGAGGAGGTTGAGGCTCAGAGAGGTTAATGACTTGTCCATGATCACAGCTCGTTAAGTATCAGAGGCCAGATATGAACCCAGCTCCTCTCTTTCCAAGTCCAGCATTCTTCCTGCTATATCACACTTCCTGTCCTTATGACAGGACCTCCTCAGCTACTTACTTCTCCACAAGTTTTGTGTTTGGTCGTGTTGCTTCAACCGCCTCCAGAAATTTCTCTACACTGCGGTGGGCTGAGCTCTAGGTTCTGTGCTCCAGGCTTGATAAGTGTATCTTAAAAACTGGGAGCCCAGGGAACCTTGCTGATCTTATCCAACAGAGGACGACCTGCCCATTCTCACTGTCGAGCTTAGCAAAGCATCCATCTTCAAAGGAGTCCAAAGCCCTCTGTAAACAAGGTCTTCTCAATCTATAGCTGGGCAGTAGCTGGAAGTATGGGCTACAGACACAAGCTTTTCCCAAACATCCAGAAAGAATATTTACAATGGCCTCCCTTCTCATGCCCACTTGTTAGATTTACATTAAACTTCCTGTCTTAATATGGGTGCCCATCCCCCCATTAAGTTTTCTCTTCCTTCACCTCTTTTTCTTAGAGCTCTGATCTCTTCTTAGCACCACTCTCCTCTCCTTTGCTTGTCTATGCACATGTACGTGACCCCATGTTGGAATGTAAGCTACTTGAGGGCAGAGGCTGGGTTGCTTGTATCTTTGCATCTCCAGTGTCTAACAGCATATCTTTAACATTGTTTTAAAATGGATTGGACCTGATAAGGAGTTTCTTTTCTTTGACTCACCATCTTGGAGATGCCTGGAGCAGTGAGAAAACAAGGGACTTACCCAAGGTCACCCAGTTAGTACATGTCTAGAAGGGATTTGAACCCTAATCTTCCTGGCTCCAAGTCCAGCACTCTGCCCACAATGGCTTACACTGATCTCAATCCCCTGAAATCCGTGGCTTTGGTTTCTGAGCTCGAGAGCGACTTGTGCATTAGGAAGATGATTTTGGCAGCTGTGTAGGGCATGGATTGGTCAAGGGAAGGGACTGGAAGTGGAGAGACCAAATAGCAGCCTGTTACAATGGCTCAGACAAAAGGTGATGACAGCCCAGATGGAGAGAGGGGACATGAGAGAGAGGTTGGGCGGGTGGAATTGGCAAGGCTCAACGACTGAGTAAAACTATGGGTAAGGGACGGTAAAGTGCCTAGAACCTGGGGGTTGGGGGAGGGGCTGCTGGCAGAAATTTGGATAAAGAAGCTTTAGAGAGGGAAGATGAGAAGTGTCTGCCTTCCGGTATCCAAACCCCCCAGAGGGGGCCTCTTTTCTCTTAACTGAGCCTTGAACTCTCTAAAACTCATTAAAACTAGAAGTGCTACATGAGACATCTCCCTCTGGGCAAGTCACTACTACACACCAGGGCCTGGGTGGGTTGGAGGAGGGAGAAATCCCTTCTTCCTTAGCTGCTGCTGCAGTCTCCTCCACAATGGATTCTCCAGCGAGCACTTACTCAAACTTCCCAGGGTTCGGTTCTTCCAACTCCCTCAGAGGTGTGGCTCATTGTTTTGCTCATAAAGGGATCACTGGGTATGGGTGCCATCTCAGTGAAACAGAAGGTGTAATCATCTTTAGAAAGAGGAGATAGGTTAGGGTGTGCTTGGTGGCCTTGAATGTTGAGAGGCAGGTGTAGACAGCCACTGTGGGGAATGTGACCAGAGCACAATTAAAGACTGTACTGAGTGAGTGGCCTGGGTCCAGGACTAGAGAGGTGAAAGACCCACTGTCCCTGGCCCAGGTCCAACCATCCCTGGATTATACAGTTCAGTTCTGGAACATGCTAGAAAGGACATTGATGAACCAGAAAGTCTCCAGAAAAGGGTAACCAAGGTGGTGAACGGTCATAAGATTAAACCATGTGAGGCTTAGCCAAAGGAACTGGGGATGCTTTTTCCTGGAGAAAACACTTAAGGATACATGATAACTATCTTCAAACATTAGGCAGCTAGGTGGAGCAAAGGATAGAGGGCTGGATCTGGAGTTCAAATCCTATCTCAGATAGCTGAGATCCCACTAGCTGAGTGACCCTGGGCAAGTCACCTAACCTCAGTTCCCTCAACTGTAAAATAGGGAAAATTTAATAATAGCCTGTATCTCCCAGGATCATTGAGAAGGCCCCATGAGACATGTGCCAAGTGCTTTGAAAGTCTTGAATAGTCATCTGAAGAACCATCATGGTGAAGAGGGATGAGACTAATTCTGTTGGGTCTCAGAGGGCAGAACTAAGAAGAATGGGAAACAATTTCAGAGAGAGAAATTTGGGCTTGATGTCAAGAAAAACCAACTTTTTTTTCATTTGACCTATGATTTCTCTGGCTTCGGGAGTTTCTGCTGAGACAGCTGCCTCTGGGAAGGCAGGTGAGCACCTTCTCTGAAACTCACTGCAACAGAGAGCTATTCCTTTGGAACATTGGGAGGTTGTGATTGGCCCAGAGCCAATGAGGGAACCGAGACTCGAGAGCCAAGGGCTAGATCTCTGGCCACTAAATGACGCTTCCTCCAATGCCCTTTTCAGACGACAGCTCTCCAAAGACAGCCATTAAACGCTCAGGAGTTCCCGGCTTCTTTGAAAGATAATTGTGTTCCTCCTCACTGATGGTCTTCAAATAACAATAATAAACTGTGCTAATAATGGTCACAACTAGCATTCATAGAGTTTTAAAGTCTGCAAAGTTCCTTACAAATATGATCTCATTGGATCCTCACAACAACCCTGGGAGGTAGGTGCCATCATTACCCCCACTTTATAGGTGAGGAAACTGAGGCACGTTGCATTTAAATGACTTGCCTAGGATCACATGACTAGTTAGTGTTGAGAGAGGAGATGTAGGAGAATATGACATTCTCATTATTAAGAGGAGGTGAGATGGGAAAGATCAATTAATCAACAAGCATTTATTAAGCATCTACTGTATACCAGGCACTGTGCTAAGTGCTTGGAGAAAGAAAGATGAAAATGAAACCATTCCTGCCCTCTGGGAGATTACATTCTACTGAGGGAAAATAACTTGTATCCAGATAAATGAGGACAGTATGTCCCAAAAATCTCAGTGCAGTTTTAATTTTTAATTGCTGAAATTTTGGGGACACCCCGTACAAAAGTAAACAAAGTAGTTGGAGGGATGAAGGGACACCTGGGGGAATCAGGGGTGGCTTCTTGGATGTAGGAGGTGGTGCTGGAGAGAAGCCTTAAAGGGAGACAGGATTCTAGTAGTGAACATTCTAACAGGAGGAAGCCAAGAGGGAAAGTCTTACAGGTATGTGGGAGATGAAGCATCATGTTCATAAAGCTGCAGCTGGGCAATCTGACTAGAATGTAAAGTGGGGATGGGGATCAGCCTGGGAACACAGCTTAGAATCAGATTGTAGATGGGCTTTAAACACCCAAAAAAAGGAATCTATATTTTTTCCTTGAGGCATTAGGGAGCCATGGAATCTTATGGAGCCTCTTTAAATAGATAAATAAATGTAGTTTGAGGAAGAAAAGAGGAACAACAACTAGGGAGTTAGGAAAGGCTTATGGAGAACCTTCTGGAATAATGGAATGCCTGCCTGAAATATGGCATCATGTGGGTTTGGAGATTGGGGGTGGGGGGTGGGAGGAGATCTCCACAGCTTTGTATGTGGACGTGATGAAGCCAGAAAAGGCCTTCTCTCCTCTGATTGAAGCAGCCCCAATTAGCTCCAAAAGCACTGCTCCCTCTCCACCATTTTCAACGTTTACAAGTCAGTAAACGCTCAGGAGCTCCCCATCCAGTGTGTGAGGTTAATTAATAATATGTAAAAGTTTATAGTTGATACAGTATAAGCTCATAAACATTTATTAGTATGCTAATGGAGAGTGATGGCCATGTGAGCATAAAATTAGACTTGAGGTTGATGTGAGGGAGACAAGGCACTGACGGAGAAGCTGGGGGTCTTGTTTTTAACTGGCAGGCACAAATCTGGAGGAAGGCTTATCTTTCTATCTCTACAGCCACATAAACAGAGAATCCTGGAAGAAGAGCTGAGGCTCTTGGCTAATCCCAGGGCTGCTGCTCATGTGCTCTATGACCTTGGGCTACATTTGTCTTCTCTAGTCCTGTTTCCTCAAGTACGACATGAGGAAGATGGACTAGTCATCTCTGAGAGTCTGTCGAGTTCTTTGAGCCTCTAGCTGGATTTAAATTTAAAGATTCCCAAGACATCTTTCTTAAACATTCTCCTTAAAGCAAATATTCTAGGTGGCACCGTGGATAGCGCTCAGGGAACTGAGAAGGAAGACTTGAGTTCATGGCTACATGACTCTGGGCAAGTCACTTCACCCTGTTTGCCTCAGTTTCCTCACCTGTAAAATGAGCTGGAGAAGGAAATTGCAAACTACTCCCTATGTCTTTGCCAAGAAAACCCCAAATGGGGTCACAAATAGTCAGACACGACTGAAAAATGACTGAACACACAAAATCGATATCACTATTCTCATTTGGAATCCCAGAATCTGAGAGATGGAAGGGTCCTCAGAAGCCAGTTAGTCCAACCCGAACACCAAAGGAATCCCTACTATCGCATATTCCCCAAGTGACATTCGTCCTCTGTTCGATGACTTTCCAGGAGCGAAGGCTGCTCCGGGTGTCCAGGGACCCCACTCCACTAGTGGAAGGCTCTCATCAGCAGCGAATTTTTCCTGCCACCAAGCCTAAATTTCCTTCTTTTACCACTTCCATCCACTATGGCTAGCTCTGCCCTCTAGGGTCAAACAGGATGAGTGTATTTCCTCCTCCCTGTGACAGCCCTCCCCTTGAAGACAGCTGCCCTGCCCCTCCCTGGTTTCTGTTCTTCAGCTGAACATGTCCACTTCCTTCAACCAATTCAGAAAAGCTGTTAACCAGGTGTATGACCTTGGGTGAGTCATTCCCCCACTCGAAGCCTCAGTTCCTAGCTAGCCTAGATCATTTTTTGAGAACCCCTTCCAGTTGGTGCATTGTCATCCTCATAGTTAGCATTTGTATAGTGCCTACTATGTGCCAGGCATCATGCAAAGTGATTTACAAATATTATCTCATTTGATCCCCACAAACCCCAAGAGGAAGACACTATTATTAGTCCAACTTCACAAGTGAGGCAGAGTATGACTTGCCCACACAGATAGTGAGTAGCTGAGGATTTGAAATCAGGTCTTCCTGACCCCAGTTCTAGCCATTGTACCACCTACCTGCCCCCTAGGTGCTTAATACTACGTGCCTTGGGCAAATTAGAATCTCCCTGTGGGCTTCCAAGACCGCTTTCAGCTCTAAATTTATGATTCTGTAATCCCTAATCTCTCCAAGACTCAGATTCTTCATCTATAAAATGGAAGTAATAGCCATAATCCCTCCTCTGGATCCTCAATCCTTCTGCTTGACTGTCTCATTCTCAACAGTGATTATTTCTAAACATGCTCCTCTTTCCCCATGGCCCCGTCAATGTGATGTGACAGAAAGCTCCCAATTCTCTATCTGAGTACCGGGGTTCATTTCATGGCTCTCCTATTGTGGATAGTATGATCTCTCTCTGCTACAATTTGCCCACCTGCTAAAGAAGGTGATGTGTGTGAATACAATTCAATAAGCATTTATCAGTCTTATGGCCGGTACAGGATAATCTCATAAATATATAAAAATTTGTCTCCTATGTTTGAGGAGAGACAGCATGGCTTTATGGCTAAAGAGAAGGTTTTTGAAGCAGGAATCCTTGGACTCAGGCCCTGCCTCTGACACATTCTGGCTGTAGTACCCTGGGCACCCTCAGGTGCCTCAGGAAGACTAAGCTGCAGGTCAAATGCAGAACAGCATTGAGAGAGGAAGTTCCTAGCCCTGGGCTCCCACACTGATTAAATCCTGGGGCTAGTCAGGTCCAGAACCCTTTGATTATACCATGTGACAGAAAAAAAATCCCTAGATCATTTTGAAACCATAAATTCCACAAGCATTTATTAAGACAAAAACAAGCTAGTCCCTGCCCACAAGGAGTTTACTTTCTAATGAAGGGATACAATATATGAACATATGATTGCACAGATAAAATATGTGTAAGAAACACAAAGTGATTTCACAGAGAAGGAACACTGACAATGAAAGCTGATAATAATCATCAGCATTTCCATAATGCTTCATGGTTTACAAAGTGCTTTCCTCATTTTTATTCCATTATCTCATCCTTACGTTGTGTCAGGTTACACCGATTACATCACTGCATTTGATCAGGAATCGGGAGAGGCCTCTTGTTGGAGGTGGCATCCGAGATGACCCTCAAAGGAGCTAGGGATCCCAAGGGCTGAGGAGAAATCCCGGCAAAGGCAGAGGTATTAGAGATGGAGGGTCATGTCTAGAAAAGAGAGGGACCCTAGATTATGTAAGGGAGGAGGAGGATGTAGAGTCAGCCTGGAAACATAAGTGAGAGTGTGATGGGCAAGCCGAACGCCAAACAAGAAGTGGGTGTTTTGGAAGCACTAGGGAGTCATTGGAGTTTACTGAGCAAGTGAGTGACTGGTCAGACTTGGGCCTTGGGGCAACTGTGTGGAGGATGGACCGCGGGGAGGGGAGAGGCTGGATCCAATGAGACTTCTTGGTGCATAAAACAGTAAAGCAACATCAGAGATTAATAAGTCAATATGCAAGGAAGGGGCTTAAAATTGAAATTCAAAAGGATGCCTCTTCCTGTGCTGTTTGCAAATCCACATCACAACAAAGGCTTGGGCCCCTGCAATGCAGATGCTGCTGGGACCATATTTCTCCCTGGGCATAGATGGACTTTCTCTTCCTTCTCAAAAAATGACATCCTTCTCCAAAGGGAGATCTAACCTCTCTAGCCATGTGGCTGCTCTTGCTGAAAGACCTTGCCTTGAAGGAGGAGAGGGAACCCCTGAGACAGTTGTGAACCCCTCTCAGGGCCTGCTTGGTCTGCTCACTAGGAGGGCCAAGCTCCCTCCTCTCAGCTGATGAAGGATTTGGAGGAGCTCTTAGCCAGCATCCCCCTCCCCCACCCAAACTTCACAAGGAATTCAACAATCCCACATCTAGCAAGTAAATTGTCTCATAAAACTTCCCATTGATTTTAGCTGGATCCTTATACATTCCCATGGGGCCAAATTGCTTTTAGTATGATTAATAATCCTGCCTCCCACAAGGCCCAGGCCCAGGCTCCCTCTCCCTTCTGCTCTCAGCTTTTTCCTCTCCCTCTCTCCTCTCTCCCTCCCTCTCCCTGTCTGTCTGTCCATCCCCACTACCACCACAGCTGTGCAACAGTCTGTGTCAGGTGCTAAGTCCACAAAGATGAAAGCAGGCCTTTCACTTCTTTTTCTATCTTTCCCCTTCTCTCTCTCCTCTCCTCCCTCTCTCTCCTCTTTTTCTCTCTTTCTTCTTCTTTCTTTTTGTTTTCCCCTTTCTTTATCTATTTTCTCTTCACTCTATATTCCCCTTCTCTGCCTGTGTCTGTATTTCTGATTCTTTCTCTCCCTCCCTCCCCCCTCTCTCTCCTTCCCTCCTTCTCTCTCCCTCCCTCTCTCCCCTCTCTTCTTTCTCCCCCCTCCATTTCTCCCTCCCTGTATCTCTGTCTGTCTCTCTGTCCTTCCTCTCCTCCTCTCTCTCTCTCTCTCTCTCTCTCTCTGTCTCTCTCTCTACACCCCCCACACACACACACCTCTCTGTCTCTCTCTGTGTCTCTGTATTCCCCCTTCTCTGCCCCTCTTTCTCTCGTGTCCCTCTCTGTCATTCTCTCTCTCCTGCTCTTTCCTGCCTTTCTCTTGCTCGCTTCCCATCTATCTCTCTCTGTCTGCCCCCTCCCCCTTGTTTCTCTCTTTGTCTATCCATATCTATCTCCCCCACCCCCACCCCAGCACACATAGGCTCACTCTCACGCTCCTTAAGCATCCTGCTAAATGTTTCCCTTGTTAGAAAAGTTTGGGCCTGTTTTCTTTTGCACTGTGTTTTTTCACACCGTGTTTTTCACACTTATCTCAAACCTGGGCAATGAGTCCTCTGACCAGAATTTTCCCTGGAAAACATTCTGTGGGAGCACCAAAGTTCACATGACACATTAGGAGGGCCCGGCATCCATCAGGCAGTGGGTGACAGGTGGGGTCACTCTCCGAGCATCAGTATCATTGGGTTGGGCACGCTGATGTGCCTTGGGAATACCCCTCACATCAGCAAACTCAAAGGACATTCTGAAATAGCAAAAAGGGGAAATGGGAATTCCCTTTGTTTGTGGGACACACAGTGAGAGGAAGGCTAAGCTTCCTGAAATTCTAGAAGGAATAAATTCCCAAAGAATCTAAAACCCAAAGTAGCCCAGATCTAACCAGTTCATTCAAAGCAGAGGCCCACGTTCCTGAGTTGTGATCTGCATGGGGGAAGAGTGTGCATTTGGAGGAACTGACATAGCCTTCTAAGTTCCTTCAGAAGGTCTGCCATTTGGCCAGCTCTGAGCATAGTACCCAGCCCTTAGTTGGTGCTTAATAAATGCTTCTTGCCTTGATTTATGTAAAGACATAAACATAACAAACTGAATGAGGAGACAGAGTTGTCAAACAGCCAGTATTCATTGGCTTCCCAGAATGCTTTATGTTCCACCCCCCACTCCCCACAAGCACTATTACTCACCTCCTTTGCTTTTCCCCTTCCTCTCAAACTACCTAACTTGGGCTCTTAACTTGGTGTTCATAGGTCTCTAACCTCTAAGGGGTGTGTGGGGAGATTTCAGGGAATCCCCGAGAGCTTGGAATGTAATAAATAATTATGTCTTTATTTTAATGTAATCAGCGTCTTTTGTGATCCTGTGTTTTATCTTGTGGATTCAAAAGCCCCATTCTAAGATGGGATGCGTAGATGTTACCAGATTGCCAAAGGCATCCAGGACCCAGAAAAGGCTTAGAAGCCCTAACCTAAACCCTACCCAGTCTTCAAAACCCAGATGAAGCTTCACCTCTTCCCTGAAGCCTTCCTATCTCCCCACCTTCTCCCATAATTATTTCTCCCTCTTCTTACCTCCTCTAGGGCTTATTAGCTACACCAGTCTCTGAGCATATAGAATTCTCTGCTCTTGAAGCAACCACATGGGATGGTAAAGGGAGAGCTGGCCTCAGAGTACAGAGGACTTGAATTCAAATCTTTTCTCTAATATAGACTGACCCTGCCTGTGGGCAAACTACTTAATCCCTCACTGTCCCAACTCTAACATCATAAACTAATATTGTAAATTGGAAGGCATCAGTAAAGGCAATTTCCTCACCAGGATTTTCCCTAAATGGATGAAATCATAGTTCTTAAATCCTCTCTCCACCCCCATCCCACCCCACTCATACTAATATATGTGTATATGAAATAAAAATTCTAGATAATTCTGAACATGGGAAAAAATGGTAGGTGTGGCTAGACTCACTCTTATAGTTTGTCTCTGAATTAGAAAAGGGCTAGATTCACAAACTGAATACCCTTTTCCCACCCTACAAAGGAGGAAACCAGAGATTCGATGACTGTTCCAAGGCCACACAGCCAGCTAATGGGATTGGAACAGGGGCTTCTACCAGCTTTGCTCTTCACAATACTATCCACCTTGGAATAAGATGATGCACCACAGACCCACCCATCTTAAATATTATCTCTATAACCCAATCAAGTGCATGAGAAGCAAAGAGATGCAGTGGAAAGAGGGCTAGTCAAGAGACCTGAGTTCAAACCCCACCTCTTACACTATTAATACGGCTCTGAGAAAGGCATTTGATTTCTCTGAGCCTCAGCTTCCCCTCTATATGATCATGGGATCATAGATTGGGAGCTGATAAGTTCCACTGAGACCATATGGTTTAAACCTTTCTTTTTACAAACGAGAAAACTGAAGCCCAAAATAAATATTGTTGTGAAAAAAAGCAGTTTTCAGTCTTGATTTATTATTTTAATTTTAAAGTCTTATCATTATACTAGAAAAGAGTTGGTCCAGCTCTAGGACTATCTTCTAGAACCAAATCAAACTGACCTTATGACTGATCTAACTGCATGTCAGAAAGAAGGTGTGAAAATGGCCAAAATAGGAAAGGAAAGGATTCGACTTGAAACTTATTCAAGATTGTGGCTAAGTGTAAGCACAGCCATCATTCAAAACCCTAATAATAATGATTTTTACTGAGAATCATAATTACCCCAACTCTTCAGTGAATTACATCACCTCACGATCCCATACCTGGGGCTATTTCTGAAGTTCTTGGCTTTGGGACCAGTAACACTGGCATGTGTTCCATCCAACCAAATGGAGATGTCTGCCACCACCTCCTCATTGGAAGGGTGAACATAGCAGAGAGAAGGCTCAACTTCTAAGGAAGCTTTGGTTTTGAATCCTTGCTCTGATGCTAACAACTGTGGGACAAGTCAGAGCCTTGAAAACAGAGTTTATAATACTTGTGCACTTGGTACCTCATAGGTAGGATTCTCTTGAGAAAAGTGCTTTAAAAACCTTAGAGCAAAAATATGGATTTATATCATTATAGCATTAATATTTCCACTATCTTCTTTCTTTTCTTGATAATAATAAGAATCCTAGGGACTATCCATATAAGCAGATGACCTATCAATGACCTATCTGGATGTGATTGAACCTCAGGGAAATGTTACATACACCCTATGTTACATTACATTGCATTCTATTAAATTTCCTTATGCTGCATGACCCTCTATTATCCTACATTGTGTTATGCTATGTCACATCATCGGTCACCTCTCCACTCACAAAGCCACTGTCCCAGTTCAGGCCCTCCTAACCTCTGACCGGGACTCTTGTAATAACCTCCTAATTAGTGTTGCTACTTCCAGTCTCTCTTCTTTCCAATCTGTCCTCCATTCAGCTGACAAAGTAATGTTCTTAAAGCACAGACAGATCTCACCATGTCATTCCCCTCCTCAAGATGCCACAGTGGCTCCCTATGGCCTCCAGGATAAAATAAAAACTTCTCCATTTGTCACATCGAGCCATTCACAATATGACTCCAGGCTATGTTTCCAGGCTTATTACACACTACTCTGTCTTGTATACTCAACAGTCTGGCCACATTGGCCTTCTTACTGTTTCTCACACATCATGTTCCATGTCCCTTCATGTCTTTGTGTAGATTGTCCCCCCAGGCCTGGGGTGCCCTTCCTCCTCCCCTCTACCTCTTAGAATCCCTAATTTACTTGGAAGCTTCCCTCCAAGGCCACCGCCTACATGATTCCCCCAAGGCACTGGGGCTACTTCTTGAGGATGGGATTGTTTCAGTCTTGTCTTTGTGCTCCCAGTATCTGGTTCCCCGTAAATGCTCGTTGACTGATTGACAAGAGAATTCCAACCTCTGTTCTGCAACTTCCAGTCTCAGAGAGTTCCCTGAGAGAACTTTGGGAATCCCCCGGGAGTCTTGTGCAGGGTCCCACAGGGTCAGGCTTGAACCTAGTCTTCCTCACTCTGAGTCAGGTTCTCTGCCCACTTCACAACTGCTTCTCACAATTCTGCCAAGCATCTATTTAGAGTTGGAAGGGATGCTGGAGGTAATCCAGCCAAGCCCTTCATTTTGTCGAGGAGGCAACCAAGGCAGAGTGCCTTGTCCAAGGTCATGTAAAGAACAGAGCCAGGTTTCATACCCAGGTTCTCTGTTTCCAAATCCAAAGCTCTTCCCTTGGCACCCACTGCCTACTCTTAGAGAATGACAGTTGGGAAGACTCTAGACCACCAATGACCCTCCCTCCCACCCCATTACCCCACAGGTCCCCCACCCACTACCTCCACTGCCCCAACTCCATCAGAAATTCCCACACCCCACATCCTTTTGTCAAAGATAATTTTTGCTGAAAAATACTGCCAGACCTGAGACAAGTTGGCACAAGAGATTAGCTGCCTCCACCCTAACTGAAGCCTCACTGCAGTCTCAGCACCCACTGGAGGAAAATATCGCAGGCTCACAGCCCACAGGTAGCTCCAGGTGTTATTTGACCTTTCTCCCTCTGTCAGGAAGTGAGAGATACTGGGGGAAGAAACAAAGGAAGGAAGAGGGGGAAAGGGGAATGGTAGAAATAGAAAGAGGGAGGGGAGAGGGGAAAGAGACAAGAGAGAGGAGGAGGGGAGGGAGGGAGGAGAGGAGAGGAGGGGGAGGGAAGAGAGAGAAAAAGAAGAGAAGAGAGAGAGAGAGAGAGGAGAGGGGGGGAGAGAGAGAGAGAGAGAGAGAGAGAGAGAGAGAGAGAGAGAGAGAGAGAGAGAGAAGCAGGAGAGGAAGTGAGCTTGTAACCTTTCCAAAGGGTTCACTGCGGCTGGGCACACGTGCTGCTACTTGCTTTCCATGATAATCCTATAGCAAAACTCAAATGATTGGGGAACCTTTGGTGTGCCAGGAGAATGTTCTCAGGTATCATGATGTAGGGAGGCCAGAAAGATGCTCTGGTGGTGGCTGGGCACTTCCTTCAACCAAGGTAGTAAAAGTGATGTGAAGATGGGGAGAAGAAGAGGAGCAGGAGGACAGGAAAAAAGAGGAAGGTAGAAAAGTAAAGAAGGAAGGAAGGAAAGAGGGAAGGAGAGAAAGGAAGGAGGAAAGGAGGGAAAAGGAAGGGAGGGAGGGAAGGAAGGAGGGAGGGATAAAGGAAGGAAAGAAGGAAGAGAAAGAAAAAAGAAACAGAAGGAGAGAGGGATAAAAGATAGAAAAAAAGAAAGAAAGGAAAAGAGGGGAAGGAAATAAGCATTTTATAGTGCCTAGTGTGTGCTGGGCACTGTGCTGAGGTCTTTTTACAAATACTACTTTATTTGATCCTCACAACAACCCTGAGAGGTGGGTGCTATCATCATCCCCATCTTACAGTTGAGAAAACTGAGACAAACAGAAGTTAAGTCACTTGCCCAAAGTCATGCAGCTAGTAAGTATCTGAGGACATCAGATAATGGCTCCTTCTAGGTGGACCAGTCTACCAGCTAATGCTTCTAGGACTGGCTCCATGGAAGCAGAAACCTGCATGGTGCTACTTTATCTGTCTATAACTTGACCACCCTTTTGAGGCCCAACTCAAATGCCACAGGCTCCATGAAGTCTTCCCTGATTTAGTCCCAGAACTGATCATACCTTCCTCTGAATCCTCATGGCAGTCTCCAACCATGTGTGTGTTGTCATATCTCTATTATATGACTGAAAATTCCTCGAGGGCAGTTGTGGTTTTAGTCACATGCTGAATATCCTCGGTATTACAAAGTATAGGGCCTTACTTATGATCGTTACTTCATAAGTTCTAAAGTTTTGTTTGCCAAAAAAAATGATACAAAAGGAGAAGAGAATTGTTGTTGTTCAGTGGTTTCAGTCATATCCGAGTCTTCATGACCCCATTTGGGGTTTTCTTGGCAAAGATACTGGATTGATTTGCCATCTCCTTCTCCAACTCATTTTACAAATGAGAAAACTGAGGCAAAGGGGGTTAAGTGACTTGCCCAGGGTCACACAGCTAATAAGTGTCTAAGGTCAGATTTTAACTCATAGACATGAGCCTTCCTGACTTTAGGCCCAACACACTATCCACTGTGGCATTTAGCTGCTCACCACCGCTCAAGACAGATTTATTAAGAAGAAAGACTTCATTATAATCAAGTAGACTTTTGTTGGGAGGTCTGTTTTATATTCTCTTTTCCTAACTGGCTTTCTTGGTTTTTTCCCCCCACTAACGAGAAAACCCATTCTCCAATAATGGTGGATAAGAGCTTTTACTGTCCGTCCATTTTATAAACCTGCCACTATTCTAGACAGATTTATAAAATGGACAGACAGCAAGATCTCTGATCCACCATTATCGGAGAATGGGTTTTCTCATTGTGGGGGATGGGAGGGGGGAGTGGCGGAGGATGGAGTAAGCCAGTTAGGAAGGGACAATATAAAACAGACCTCCCAACAGAAGTCTACTTGATCACAGTGAAGTATTTCTTTCAACGCTTCAGAAGGCATTTCACAATCTTGCCCAAGGTCTCACAGGTAGTTAATGGAAAATCTAAGACAAGAATCCAGGTTCCTTAGGTTTCAGAAGCATCCTTTCCATAGCACCACACACTATTGAAGTACTAAAACTCGTCTTGTTTTCCATGAATAAGCTACATTTTATTTAACAACAAAGAAATACACTTTAGAGCAAGATTGAAAGAAATATGCTACTGAGATTCAGACTAGGATCTTACCAGAGGTCTCAACTAGGATTATAGGATCATAGATTTTGAACTAGAAGAGATGGGATCTAGTCCATCTCCCCTTATCTCAATCCAGTAGTTTCCAAGGCCGAAATGAGGAACTTATTCTGGTCCCTTAGTCTCTTAGCTCTGAAGCACCCCAATCACCCCAAACCCTTTCAATCACTCTTTGATTGTGTCTTCCTGAAAGGGATATCAGGGCCATCTAGTCCAAACCCAACTTTTTACACATGAAGAAACTGAGCCTCAGGTTCTGTCTTGCCCAAGGTCACATAGACAGGATTGGAACCCAGATCTCCTGACTCAAGAGCTAGTATTCTTTCTACTATCCTGTGCAGCTTCTAAGACCTCTTCTTAATCTGTCCTCCAAAGATGAAAATATACTTTGGTAAAGAAGAAAGTGGGCAAATAGGATTAGTTCCAAGGAAATTTTAATCTCCTCCTACATTCCTTAAACCAACATGGTACACTCATCACTATAAGGAACATACACCAATTGCCCTTGCTCCCCAAGGTGTCATGACACACCACTGCCCTACAGAAGAACGTTCCATGCCTAGATTTCTGGGACAGAGGGTGACGGTGGTGAGATCTCTCCTATGTTTGATTTTCCTCATAAACTTCTTCTTTTCAAACCTCTTTGGTAGAGTTGAGTGAGCATCAGCAGGAAGGACAGTGGTCTACAGAGGTTTGGAGGAAGGTAAGAGTCCCTTCTCACCCACCTTTCTTGGAAGGTTTCCATGGACTCATTTCCCCTACCTCCAATAAAGGGTGGCTTTCTAAGCCAGCAGAGGGGAAAGGTCTGGTTTCCATTAGGACATCTTTTGAAAGAAGTATTTAAAAATAGCCTATAAAAATAATCCAATAAAGGCCTCAAAGGTGTGAATGGTTGCCATGATTCTGTTGGGAAAATTTCACTCAATATCTCCGGGAAAGGACTTAGGGGAGAGAGAAGCTTTTTCTTTTTGAGGGGGAAGGGGAGAAAGGAACCCACAGGATTAGTCTCACCCAATCATGTTCAGGTTTAGCATGGTCTCAGGCAGGGAAATTTGAGGCTTTGGATTATCAGAGCTGGAAGCTCATGTTACCCTGCTTGGCTACATAGAAATCACACTTTTTATTTTGCCTTTAATCCAAAAGGTCGTCAGAAAGGTTAGCTCTGGACACAAACGATACTTTGTGGTCTAGCTTCCAGACAATTATCAACTCATAAATCTTGGTCAGATGGTAATGAGAGTGTAAGGCATAATAGAATTCAGCCCAGACTCATTGAGTCTGAAGGAGAAAAGAATCCAGGGTCTGGGCTGCAGACAAAAGGGGTGAGATTCAGGGGTGTGGAAACCAGGCAGCCTCCCCGGAAACTCCAGGGATTTTCAGAGGGTCTTCCTGGCTTTGCTGCCTTTGCATGTTTAGACAGGTAAGATGCCATGGAGTCCTCCCTACACAGCTCTGGCTACAGAGTGGGCCATCCAAGTAGCAGTAATACTCTGAAGGCAGGAAGGCATGGTGGGAAGGGCCCTGGGGAGAGTCAGCTCAGCCCCAGCTCTGTCACCACTGACTTGGGTGGCCCTCAGCAACTGCCATTGCTTCTTGGAGGCTCTGTTTCCTGATGTATTAAAGGCAGATGGTAGTCTTTTTCTGAACTTCCTCAAAAAGTAATGATCAAATGAGGTATTGTGTGAGAAAAGTAAATTAGAAGGATTTCTTAAGGATGCAGTATACTTCGGTCCAAGAGGACACAATGGGGGAAAAATACACACACACACACACACACACACCTTTGAATCCTCACAACCACCCTGTGACATAGGTTCTATTATCGTATTATTATCCACATTTTACAGATGAAGAAACTGAGTCTGAGAGCATCTAATTTAGTTGTTCAGGGTCACCTAGGGAGTATCTGAAGAAAGCTTTGCATTCACCACACTAGTGATCCTTAATATTTTGTATGTCACAGACCCCTTCAGCAGTCTGGTGAAGCCTATGGGCCTCTATTCCGAAAAAATATGTCTAAAAAAGTAAAATAAAATCCAAGACGATGGAGATCACAAAAGAAATGGGAGATGAGTGAACATAAAGAGTTTTTTTTTCCATCCACATTCACAGACCCCTGCAAATCTCTCCACAGTAGGAAACCTTAGACTAGGAAGTCCTGTAGCTACCAAGGTCCCTGCCCTCTCACAGGCTTGTGATCTACAAGGGGAAAATACAGAAGGATACACAAGGAACTATAAATGTTACAAAAGTGATAGCAATTACATTTTATTACAGCAACTAAATACAAAAATAACTTACTGAAGCTATGAGTATATATATAATACACATAATATAATATATTAATATGCAAGAACCCCTTTGATGTATATATAATGTATATATGTGTGTATATACATATATATTTATGCTGAATACAATGGCATCATCTCTGCCTCTTAGAATGTTGATTTCCTTCACAACTTCGCTCAGGTGCCTTCCACTCCCAAGGTTACCTCATGTCTGTGTTTTCTATGCGCCTATCTGCATTTTTGCGTATGCTCAAATATGGCCATGTTCTCTCCCCCATTAATAACAGTTATAACAATAATAGCTACATTTATATAGTGCTTTTATTTTTATGTACATTTATATAGTGCATCAAGGTTTGTAAAGTGCATTCCAAAATACTACCTCTTTTCTGCCTCCCAATGATGCTGAGAGGTACATCCTATCATCATTCCCATTTTACAGAGGAGCAAACAGAGGTAGATAGAGGTCAAGTGACTTGTCCAGAATCACACAGCTACTAAGTGTCTGAGGTAGATTTTGAATTCAAGTCTTGCTGACTCCAAATCCAGAGCTCCAGCCACTGCACCCCTAGCTTCCATTAGAATGTAAGCTCCTTGAGGGCAGAAATTCCTTTGCTTTTGTATCCCCGTTCCCAAACACAGTGCCAGTCTCTTAATTAGTGTCTGATTGATTGAATATGAGCAGAAGGAAGCAAAGATTGACATAATCACTGTCTTCAAGGACATGAGGAGATTGTCAAGCAATTGTCCTCCATATCCTAAGCAAAGGCAAGATGGCTACTTGTTAGGATGCTGTAGAGAAGATGAATTTCCGGATATGACCGAGAGGGTGACTGAGCTTCCTGCTAGCTCTAGGATTGTGGGATTCTGTGAGAAGGATGGAAATTCAGAGGAAAGTGAGACCATGAATGAGTGGTCAAGGAGAACAAATCACAGGTTTGTTAGATAACTCAAAGGCTGTTTCTCTTCTGAGCAACTCATGGTCTGTGCCATGCTCACAGACAAATGGGATTATGGGATCCTAGATTTAGACAAGTGAACATTTAATCCAGGAGTTCTTAAACTGGAGTGGACAGAGGCCAGGGGGGTGGGTCTGTGAAGCCCCTGAGTGGCTAGGTAGAGGTAAGAGCTCTGAGCTGGGTCTAAAAGGCTGGGAAATGCTTGGGGAGGCAGAGAGGAGGAAGGAAGGCCTTCCAGCTGGGAACCACAGGTTGGAACAAACGCAGGGAGGCAAGAATGTACGTGTCCAAGAGATAGTGACTAGACCGGTTTGACTTTTCGATTAGGATCAACAAATGTTCAAGTGGAATTTATTTCCTCTTTTCCCATTTTCAGCTAGATTTACCATTCTCTTTTTCCAATTTGCCACCAGCCTTTTCTACATTTAGATCAGCCCTGATTAGGTATTAGGTATTTGATATGTAGTCCCATGATACAGTGAAAGAAATACTCATTTTGGAGCCAATTTGAATTCAAACGTCAGGTTGTCCATTTACTATCTGTGGTCCCTTAGTAAGTCAATTAAACTCTTTGGGCCTCAGTTTCCTCATTTGTGTAATGAGATTACTGGGCTAGCTCAAAGGGCCCTAACCTTTTTGGCAGTCCAGTGAAGTCTATGGACCCTTTATCTGAATGATGTTTTTAAATTCATAAAATACATAGGATTACAAAGGGTACCAATTATAGTAAAGATGTAATTTTTCCCAAGCTCAGAGACCCCCTGAAATCTGTGTACCTGAGCTTAAGAACCCTTGAATCAGATGATCACTAGGCTAAATCTAAGCTCTCACAATCCTATGTGTGTATGTGAGCATGGCACAGACCATCAGTTGCCCAGAAAAGAAAAAAAGCTCTGAGCAATCTAGTAATCCTGAGACTTGGTCTCCCCAAACATCCTAGAATAATCTGTGCAACATGAATTAAATGCACATTTTTGTCTGCCGGCACATGCTATCACAGGCTGTGGGTTTGGGGAACTTCTACTGTAAAGGTCAATGTGCTTCTTCTCAGCTCAGTTGTTCTGTGAACACCTTCCAGTTTGGTCTGAGCTCCAAGGAGCCCTCTGTGCATCTGGGTACGGAGAGGAATACATCTGTGCACAGACCTTCTGTAGCCAGGACAAGTCAATAGAATATTGTGCTCCACTCTGAGAATGAATGGAATTTGTGCCCTGAAAACAGAAGCGGGGCTCACCCTGCTTGGTGAAAATCAGGTCCAGACACATGCAAGGCTGTCGGTCCAGATGAGCAGGATTGGCTTGTAAGGAAACCCAAGTATCTTCTATCAGCAAATCCAAGCATCTTCTTTTCCAGCATCTAGCTTGATGTGGGTTTAAATGGCAAAAAGGTGAAACATTCCTGACTTGAGACTCCACTCCCAAGAATTCAGGTAGAGGGATTGGCTAAGTGTCTTGTCTCCCAGGAGAGATGATAAGCTCCTTATAGGCAAGGGCCAGTCCTTCTCTCTCTTTGAATCTGCCCGGGTGCTCCACTCTGTGCATATAGACAACAAAATTAAAGCTAACAACAAAAGCTGGCCTTTATCTAACACTCCTAGGTTTGTGAAGTGGTTTACATGTCATCTCATTCCTCACAGCAACTATAGGAGGTAAATGCTATTATTATGCCTAATTTACAGGGGGGAAACTGAGGCAGACATATGTTAAGTGATTTACTTGGGGTCACACACCTAGTAACTGTCCAAAGAAGAATTTGAACTCAGGTCTTTCTGTCTCCAAACCCAGCAATCTACCCACTGTACTGTCTAGCCACTAGACAAAGCTCACATTGAAGGTACCTTACAGGCCATCTAGCCCAGTCTCTTCAGTGTGCAGATGAAGAATCTGAAGCTCAGAGAGATTAAGAGACTTACCCAAGGTCACATATCTCAAGTGATAGAACTGTGATTCAAACCCAGATCCTCAGACTCCAAATCGAGTTCTCTTTATTGCCTCATAACAATATTGTCTGATCAATGTTACAAGGAAGATAATTCAAGTCAGGAGACCTGTATTCAAACCTGGTCCTTATACTTGGTAGTTGTGTGGACCTAAACAAGACACTTAACCACTCTGTGCCTCAATTTACTCATTTGTAAAAATGAAGGTCATACTATTTGCACTACTTTCCACATAGGAGTATTAAGAGAATATTTCCTTTTAATTCTGTAAGCAGTATATGAAGGTGAGTTACTAGTATGCTTTAAATTGGCATATGATTTGGTAAGTGTGTATACACTGATCTATGCTCTATACCCACACTGTCAGCATATTGTAAGCTTCTTAAGAGAAAGGATAGACTGTCTTTTCTTAATTCTATATTCCAGAATTTAGCACAGTTGCTTGCATACAGTAGGTTTTTAATTGATGCTTCTGGATTGGATTGGATTCTAATCACTCAATAAATATGGATAAACACATAGTGTTTTTTAAACTAGTATATAATGTGGGATGAAATGAGTTATTGCCTAAAAACATGTCCCTATTAGAATGTAGGGGGAAAATTCATCACTGCCAAACCACAACATAGCATATGCTCCTTATTTCAGAATTCTTTGCATTCCAAGGTCACAGAGATCTTGTACCCTCAGCCCCAACAATTGCAGGCATGCCCTGCTCAGTAATGTTGATTGGTCCTGTAAGAACACAACCAATGTAATTGGTAGGCTATTAGGTGAAGTAACATTAGAGGGGGCAGTCAGTTCCACGGAAGCACTGTTTATCCAAAGTATCTCAATGTTTTAAGGCAGTTCGAAGCTACTAATGCTTCAAACTGCTCTAAGACATTTGGGCTGTGTTGTATAGACATGGAATAAGGTCATCATGGGCAGATATGCTCAGATAATCATGGATTTAGAGCTGAAAGGCATCTTGGAGGTCATCCAATCCATTCCCCTTAATTTAGACATCAGGAAGCTGAGAGCCACAGAAGGAAAGCAACTTGGTCAAGGTCACCCAGGCAAGAAGGCTCAGAGGTGGGGTTTGAAGCTGAGTTGTCCAAAGCCAGGTAAACACTGTTGGCACTCAAGTTCCCTCTCAGATCAAATGAGAGGGTGCCTACACAAAGCTTCAAAAACCTTAAAGGCTATGCCGATGTCCATTATTATCCCCAGTGGCCATCAGCTCTCCATCTAGAAAGCTCAGCTGAAAGGGGATGTTTGTAAGGAGAAATGGTTAGAGGGTTGAACTAGATTAAGAGCATCCTTCCAAAAGTGCTGATCAGCTCAGTAGATAGTGTACCTGTAAGAGATGAGTTCTTTGTAGATCTCCTACTATCTAGGTAGTGGTGAGAGAGGCAAGGTGTTCAAAATTCAAGAGGAGCCAGGGGTCAAAGTGCATCTGGCCCACGGTGCAGGGTCTGAGCACCACAGATTAGGAAAGATCCAGGTAACCTAGAAGGACTTCAGGGAAGTGTAATTAAGAGGCTGAAGGGCCTTGAGTCTTTGCCAAATGAGGATCAGTTGAAAGAAGGAAGGATGAAGAGAATTTCAAAAAATACTCAGAACAGAACATGCTAACTGTTGGCAAGTGTTTGAAGGACTGGTATGTGGAAGAAGAATCCAACCTGCTCTGCTTGATCCCAGAGGGGAGAGGCAGGACCAGTGTCACAGAGGGGTCAGTTGGGGACAAATGTAAGGAAACTTCTGGATTCTGGGAAGATATAGTTCTGAGCTTCTGTAATTTGGTCAGTGTAGTGGACTCGTGGGCTATTGGTTAGAATTAAAGATCCGAGCCTTTCATCTTATAGATGAAGAAATGTAATTAAAGTTCAAGTTGATTTTGTATCTATGGTATACAGTGCTCAGGATGAGAGGAGGCATCAGGGTTGGAAAAGATACTGCCCCTGCCCTCATGGTACTTACAGTCTAAAGGGGAACAAGAAGAATCATACACAGATTGGACAGCAGTCCTATGCGCTCACATTGATGTAGCTCGTAAGGCTTCACAGGTTGTTTTGCATGTCAATTCAGTTGAGAAGCATTTATTAAGCACCTACTACATGCCTAGCACTGTGGATACAAAGACAAAAGGAAAGCGAAAAAAAAAGGGGCTTGCCCTCAAAGAACTTGTAGAGAGAGATGAAGATGATAAACAGATAGATAATACACATAATAGAGAGAGAGAGAGATGAATAGATAGATACAGAGAGAGATGCAGATAGATAGAAAATAAGTAGATAGGATATTTAGACAGATGATGGATAGATGAATAGATAGACTTATAGGTGATTGATAGGTAGGTAAGTGGATAAGTGTGTATGTATGAACAGGTGAAAATGTAGGCTAGGACTAGGGTTGGGATTTCGAACTTGACTCTGGAAGCAATAGGTAGGTCTTGAGAACAGGAGTGATAGGACCATATCTACGCATAAGGAATCTTAGTCTGGCACCATCGATGAGGCTGGACTACAAGTAGAGGGGGCAGGAAGGAGACACAGGACCCAATAGAGGCTGTTATGAGAGTCCAGGTGTCTGGTAATAAGGATCCGAAGCATGAGGCTGCAGAGGGAGTGGAGAGGAAGGGCTGGGTGCAAGCACTATTGGGAAAGTGGAATCAAGAAGACCTAGCAACTGAGTACACCTAAAAGATGAGAAGCCCAAAAACCAGCAAATAGGAAAAACAACTCTGCATGTCAGTGTCCTGATCACTGCATGTGTTGAACAGAATGCAAGCATCTCTAAGGCTCTCCTTTGTCTTCAGCACCTGCCACAGGGCCAGGTGCATTATGGATAGTTAGCAATTACTTGTTTTAATAAATAAACACTGGATTTGGAGGCAAGGGCAGCTGGGTGGTGCAGTAGATAGAGTACCAGGACTGGAGTCAGGAAGACCTGTGTTCTAATTTGAATTCAGGCACTTCCTAGATGTGTGACCCTAGGCAATCACTCCACTCTGTTTGCCTCAGTTTCCTCATCTGTAAAATGAGCTGGAGAAGGAAATGGTAAACCACTCCAGTCTCTCTGCCAAGAAACCCCTAAATGGAGTCATGAAGAGTTGGACACAATTGAACAAAAACAACGACGACCTTGGTTCAAATCCCACACACTTGTGTGACTTTGACCTCTGTGGACAAAAAGGCCTCTAAAGTGCCATCTAACTCTAAATCTAGGAAGGTGGGAATGAATGAATGAATGAAATAGCAAAATCAGAAGAGTTTAGGAGAAAGGATTTTTAGCATCAGTGGATTATATATTTCAAGCAGGAAGCCTTGGAGTCCAAGCCATTGAATTTACAAATGAGGAAACTGAGGCCCATGGAGGTTTAAACAGTTTGTCCATGGTCACATGGATAGTGAGCCTAGGAGGTGGGAAATGACCCCAAGCCTCTGGGTCTAGTCAGCGTTCTTTCAACTTTTATCACCTGCCTTCTGGCCCCTCACTTTACAGAGGAGTAAAGAAAGCCCAGGGGAGAGCTTAAGAAAAGGAAAAAAAAATAACTTGCACAGGGTCACATCAGAGACACTGAAACAACGTTGAGTCCAAGGTTCTGCTGAGACACCCAGGTAGAAATGTCCTATGGGCATCTCCAGGGAACCAAAGCCCACAGAAGCTTGGCCTCCATCACAAGCTAGTTAGAAACAGAGCCGGGACCAGCCCCAGGAGCTCTTGGGAGCAAATCCGTCCTTCTCTCAAATGTCCCCCGCTGCTGTCCCTCTTATAGAATCATGAACACTATCTATCGAATTGAAATGATGATGTATTTTTTTTAATTGTGTGTATGTGCTATGATGTTTTTCCTTAATTTTTTTTTAAGGAAGGGAATTCAGAGTTCAAGTAGCTAACATCTTTAACTTGTTGGTGTTGATGATTGGATGATGGGAAAAATTAGTGCTGGTTTTAGAGCAGGCAGCAGAAAATATGCTGGCGTGGGGGGCAGGGCTGGGGGTGCTGAGGGGTGAAGCCAGGACGGTCGGACACCCTTTCTACCGAACTTCTTTTGCTTATTGAATTTAGTAGACAGAATTGGAGCGATGTTGTTTTAATGAAATTATCTGGGTGCTTTTCTGACACTCATTCATAGGCTCTCTCTCGCTCTTTTTTTTTTTCCTCCTGAAAGATAAAGCATTCCGAGAAATTGCTTCCAATCAGCCTGATTTCTTATACTGTTGTGAAGTGCTCTGGGATTATTGAGAGATACATTAAAGTTGTTCCAGGCATCCTTCAAGTGCTACTGTGTATCATTTCATATCTGGAGAGTGTCTGCCAGGAAGAAGGTACAATATGGCCCAGACAAAGTAGATGTTATCCAGCCCAGCCCCTTCCCCTGCATTAAACAGAGCAAGGATTTTACACTGCTCTTCCAGGAGTGGGGATGGACCATGGCAAACCATTCACACTCTCTCAAAGTCTTCCTTGTGACTTCAAGTACCCGCAGGACTGCCTAGAGGGACTGACCTCAGGATTCCGGCTGAATCTAGATCTGGAAGGGACCTCAGAAACCACTGAGACCAACGCCTCCATTTTACAGATTTGGAAACAGAGGCCCATGGTTGTTAAATGACTTCACCAAGGTGGTGAATTCAGGCCCTCTAACTCCAGCGCTATTTTTCCCTACAGTTGTTTGACCCTAAAAGATAGAATGAGGAGAAATGACTATTAGCTACAAAGAGGAAAGTGGAGGCTCACTGTGAGGAAAAATATCATAATAATGAAGACTGGAATTAAAAAATGAGAAGAGAGCCAAATAGAGTTAACCGGCATATAGTAGGTTCTTGAGAAATACTTATTGATTTCATTTCAAGAAGTAAGAAAGTTTAAATGCCGTGATTCCAAGCCAATCATATTCAAATGTTCAGATCCAATCAAAGCTTTGTTGCTCCTCAATCTGTTTTCCCATCTGTGAAACGGGGATAATAGTAGCACCTACCTCACAGGGTTACTGTGATGACCAAGTGAGGTAGCACGTCGTGTACTTTGCAGACCTTTAAGCACTGGATAAATAGAGCCTAGCTACCATTAGTAACGATACCAATGATGATTTTCAAAATTGAAGTATGAGCTTTAGTAAGCAGATATTACTGTATTACCTATAAAATAAGCTTATCCACACTAAAGAGAGAAGCTGTTTTGGAAAAGTATACCTGGGTACCAGGACATACAGTAACGTAGGATGTCCATAGAGGAAAGAACATTGGGCTTGGAACAGAAGACCTGGGTTTGAGTACCCACAATCCATCATTTCCTGGCTGTGTGACCATGGGCAGGTCACTTCCTCTCTCTGAATTGTGCTCTCTCTGAATTGTGTGAATGGTGACAGCTCAATCCAATTCACATTTATTAAGCTCTTACTATTAAGCTCCCTTTGTTAGTGTCTCAAAACAAAACAAACAAACAAAATGCAGATAGCCCCTGCCCTGAAGGTGGCACATTGGGTTAGCCTAAGAGTGAGCAAGGTCTGGGTTCAAATCTAGCCTCAGATACTCACTTTGTGACTCTGGGCACTTGGCCTCAATTTTCTAATCTGTCCGGTGGAGATAATAATTAGTATTGTTGTGAGGGTCCAATGGGATACTGTGTGGAAGGCCCATTGCAAACCTTAAAATGCTAGCTATCACATCATCATCCCCATCTTCGTCGTGGTCATCATCGTCACAATCACCTTTATTTTCCAGGGGTGACAATAGTTGTATCTTACAGAGAAAACCCATTGTAAACCTTAGAGCTCATGAGTTTGTTTGTCTGTTTGTTTAATTCATAATCACAGCTCACTTTTGTGCAGTTTATGGTTAGAGCTTACAATTTCCTCAAAGTCATACTGTAAGATAAGAAGTACAAGCTTACAGATGAGCAAACTGAGAGGCTGAGTGATTTATGTCCTTGATGGGCAGGAGCGTCATAGGAATGGAGATTTGGACCTGGAAAAATCGTCAACTCATGAGTTCTTCACCGTGTATGTATCATGGCCGCCCTTGGTAGTCTAGCAAAGCTAATGGAGCCCTTCTCAGAATCGTGACTTTATGAAAAATTCCTAATTGAAGGAGAGGCTATATTTCAATTAGAGGATAATGAAAATAAAGATTAAATTTTTTCCCATCCAAGTTCACCGACACCCCGAAATTCACCCACAGACCACTAGGGCATCCAAAGACCCCTATCTTAGAGAATCATCCAGTCCAATTGTCTCATTTCGCACTTGATGAAATTAAGACCAAAGAAGAGGGATTTGAGGCAGGTTTTTAATCCCAGAGGCATATTTGATTTCCCCCTGGCCCAACCTGCCTCCCCAGCCAAGATGGTCTTTGCCACCACACTTGAGCAGGCCCATTTTTAGAGCCTGTGTGTAACCTGAGGCCTCTAGTGAGGATGCTGACTGCCCCAGCTGTTCATGAAGCTAGAATCAGAAGCTCCCTGAACCCAAAAAGGAGCTGGAAACCAAGGAGGAAGGGAGGATATTGAATTAGGCCTGACTCCCCACGGAGAGGTCCTTTGCCAGTGAAATCAAACAGGAATAACTCAGTGTTCATTGAGTTTGCCTAGAGTTACTGAGAGGCACATTCATCCCAGAGTGGCAGCACCAGGGGGTTCAGGCTTAGCAAAATGTCAGCCAAACCAAGCCTGATTAGGCCAAGCCTGGCTGGCAGCAGTAAATCTGGGAAGCAGCAAGAAGCGGGTCTAGGCAGTACCTCCTCTGGAGAACCATCGTGAGCTGAGAACAATGTGGGCCCCCCAAAAATAGCTCAGGGACCCAGAGGAAGCTCTTGGGATTTCCTGGAAATGAAGGGGGTGATTCCTCCTGATGGTCTCCCAGCTCGAACACCCCTCCAGCAGGGTCAGAAATATGTCCCTGGGCAGAGGCACCTCAAACGATGCTGGCCTGACACGGTTGGTTGGATCCCTCGTTACATCCTGTCCTCTTCTCCAGTCTCCTTGGCACAAGCTCATTGGCAGCATCTGCTGGGAGCTGCAGGCAATCGATTGGCAGCCAATAAACAGAGAGTCCAGGCAGACCTGGCTGTGGCCTTCTGGAAGGCTTCAACCCCCAGGCTAGCGCAGCTGGCTGGCTAACCTCAGGGAAACCCGGCTGGCCTGTGCTCAGGTATCTGCTGAACCAGGCCCATTGCAAGGGAAGGAGGGATGAGATGAGGCTGGGGACTGAGAACTGAGGGCCAGGGGCTGGGGGCTGAAGGCTGAGGGCTGGGAGCTGGGAGCTGGGGGCCAGAGCTAGAGGCTGGGGCCTAGGGAATAAGGGCTGGACTGACCCCCCCAGGACTGCCATTGGGGGAGCTGCAGTGGGGAAAATGGTCAGGTCTGCCTTCTGCCATAATAGTAACTCATATTTATAAAAGGATTTATGGTTACAATTCCACTTAATAAGCATTTTATTAAACAAGTACGGTATCCAGGCTCTTTGGAAGGGACACCAAGGCCCTGCCCTCAAGAAGCTCACATTCTACTGGGGGGAACAACATGTACCAAACTTGTAAGTAACATATATATGCATATATCTGTTTGGATAATAAAAAGTAATTTCTCAGAGAGTCAGGGAACCAGAGGAATCAGGTAGAAAATAGTTCCACATTCCATCTACTGTCTCCTTACTATAAGCCTGTGAGAATGGCAACGTAAGTATGACTAGCCCCATTTTAGAGATGAGAAAACTGGGAGTCCAGTAAAGTGAAATAGCATTACCAAGGTCACAAGTGACAAAGCTGGCATTCACACAGACCCGGGCCTCCTGACACCACTCTGCTTCCTCCCTGTTTCTCCAGCCCTTTCTCCATTGCTCCCCTCAGAACTCTCTAGCTGCCCTTTTTATCCTGTCCCACAGGAAAGCAGATATTAGCAGTCTCCATTCCTATAGCAATTAAAAAAACAAGCAAGTATTTATTAAGCACCTACTCTACACTAACCTCTGTGCTAGGCTCTCAGAATACAAGAGTAACAATGAAAACAGTCTTTATGCTTAAGGAGCTTCCATTCTTTAGGGGAAGACAGCATGCATACATAAATAAATAACCATCTCTGGACTATGCCCTCTCCACTTGAACTCTCAGGTTGAGTCTCCTAGAGGACAACTACTCCATGTTCAAAGTATGCTGTGGGTCCACACTCCTAAATTATAGCTCATGAGCCCTCACTGGTGCATTCACTTTTGACAATCAGACAGTTGATATAATTAACTCAAAGCAAAGTCCTTTACAGAAGAGACATAACATGAACAAAACATTCCTCATATAAACCCTTGGCACATTCCCCCATAAATGTACATTGTATCAATGGGGTGAATAGGAACAAAAATTGACTATTCTAAATAGGGATGTAGGGAATACACACAGCCAAGGCAACTCACACCTCTGACACTTACTACAAGGCCCCAGATTTCTTTTCTCAAATCCAATCAAGTTAACCATTTATTAAGCACCCACTATATGCTAAGCCATGGAATTATGATTCTCCAAGTATCTTCATGCTGTTGTCCCCAGAGAAAGGGTACTAACTTAAGAAGGCAAATAAATAAAGCATAATCACCTCTGTCTTACATGTGAAGAAACAGGAGTTCAGAGGGGGTGAAGTATAGTTCAATTTGACAAGCATTTATTAAATATGTACCATGTACTCAGATGCTCTGCCAGGTGCTGGAGATACAAACGCCAAAAAGTATAACACTTTTTACTCTCAAGCTTACCTTCTGATGGGGACACAAAGTTAGAAGGGACTGCTAATAATATCAAATGCAAAATCAAGACTTTTAAAAATTATTTTGGTAGGGCCAAACAAGAAGAAATTCAGTAAGAATAAAGATAATGTTGTATTTGGGATGTAAAAAGGGCATTGCACAGAAACAGAATATCAGGAACCTGACTTGGTTGATATTAAGATGTGTGAAAAAGATCTGGAGGTTTTAGCTGATCACAAGATTAACATAAGCTTGTAAAGAAATGGGCTTATTAGTTAAGCTCATTCAGTCCTAAACTGCATTAAGAAAAGCACTCTATGGCATCTCCATCATGGGAATTAATATTCCTGCTGTCCTCTGTACTAATTAGACCATATGTCCACTATAGTTCTGGGTGACATATTTTAGGAGATTTATTGATAACCTGTAATGTGCCTAGAGGAGGTGAAGGATCTGGAAACCATGAGGTATGAACAGTGATGGAAAAATGGGTATTTTTAGCTTGGATCAAAGAACACTAGGGAAAGTTGTCATCAAATACTTGTGGACGTGACTTGACCATGGTCACTCGGTTAGCAAGTGATACATTCAGGTTTAGTTGAACTCCACTCTCTGCTGGCTTCAAGTCTAGGGCTCTTTCTGCCATAAGACAGCACTTCTTCATGATATTCTGTTTCTTAAGGTAATAATGCACTCACTCGTGCACCAGTGAATTAGTGTAAAAAACAACACTGAATTTGGAGTCTAAAGGACCTGAATTTGAATCCTAGCTTCCTATTTATTACCTGTGTGGCCTTGAGAAAGTCACTTCACCTCCATGGTCCTCAGTTTCCCCATTTTTAAAAAGGAAGAAAGAAAGGGGGATGGAAGAAGAGAGGGAGGAAAGAAGGAAGAAAAAAGGAAGGAAGGAAGAAAATAAAGAAGAAAAAGAAAATGAGGAAGGAGCAAGGGAAGGGAAGAAACATGCATTAAGTTCCTACTGTGTACCAGGCACTGTGCTAAGCACTTTACAATTATTATCTTATTTGCTCCCTGAGACACCCCTGGGATATAAGGGCTATTATCATCAGCCCCATTTTACAGATGAGGAACTGAGGGATATTATTATCCCCATATTTCAGTTGAGGAAATTGAAGCAGACTGAGGTTAAGTAATATAGTAACACACTCACACAGCTTGTGAGTATCTGAGGCTAGATTTGAATTAAAATCTTTGTGACTTCAGGCCCAATACTCTAGTCAATGCACCACCTAGAGGTCTCTAGAATTGGGCTTAATCCAATGCGAAGATTGAAAGGTCATGGGACCATAGCTTTAGAGCTGGAGGGAAAAGCATCTAGTCTAATCCCCTCATTTTGCAGATGAGGAAACTGAGGCCCAGAAGAGTTCCATAATTTGCCCAAGGTATTAATTGGCAATTAATTGAGTCCAAATCCAAGGGCTTTTTCCACCATCCCCATAGAATGTCAGGCTCTGTGACAGAGCCTTGTGTGGAGAAGCTATTTGGGGTCAGGGGGCCTTCTTGAAGCTACTCAGCTTGCCCCAAGTGGTCAACTCGATCTATTCTGCCAACAGTAAGGTCAGCCTCCTGACTAATATCGAAGGCTGAACACAGAAATATTTCTCTCTCTTGTACACCTACAGACGCTTACTTAGAAGGTCCCCGGGGTCAGCATAACATTAGAAAACAAAGAGTATGTGTTGAAAAACAGCTGACCCAACGGACAGGATAGACTTCCCAATGTTTCCAGAGTTGCTTACTTCAGCCTTTATGGAGTAAAGTACTGTCAGTAGCCAGAGATACCACTGTGGCCAGCACACAGTACAGCCGTAAATCTTAGAGCCATATTATTTAAGAGACTAGACTCTTTTTGTGTGTGTGGTGATATTAAACCAAGCCCACCACCAGCTCATAAATCAGTGAGGCAATTTCCATCCCCAGATGCCTCTCTCTGACTTCTGGAGAGGAACACAGCTTCTAGCATATTGCCTGGGGCTAGAGCACGGATAAGGAAGCTAATGAAAGGGACCTATTTTAGAAATGCTTTCATATGTCTCCTCTCTGGGTCTCAGTTTCTTCATCTGTAAAATTAGTGTGTCAGTTTCTTATACAATCCTCTTCCCTGTTCTTTGTATCTTGAAATGTTTGTGTGTTAATGACTATCATGATAAAATATATATTATGTAAACGTACATTTATATAATACATATTCTAACTTCATAACATACATCTATATAATATATCGATATCTCTAGATGTATAGACACATAATGTGAGATGGGGGTAGAAAACAAGCCCCTTCATTCTCCAGAAATGGCAGCTTCAACTACAACTCCGAACTTGGAAATCAGAAAGAGCTGAGTTTGAATCCTGCCTCACTTAATAGGTGTGGCGCTAACCAAGTGACTTAGCCTCTCAACCCCAGGTTGTTCATTTGTAAAATAAAGGGTGTATAGCTAGGCAGTGAAAAGGATAGAGCTCGGTATCTGGAATCAGGAAGACCTGAGTTCAAATTCAGACACTTCCAGGGCAAATCACTTCACCCTGTTTGTCTCAGTTCCTTCTCTGTAAAATGAGCTGGAAAAGGAAAAAGCAAACCACTTCAGTATCTTTGGCAAGAAAATCCCAAATAGAGTCACGAAGAATCAGGCATGATCGAACAATAATTACATTCAATGGCTAAGAAATATATCTAGAGCTTGCCTGAGGCTATGTAAAGTAAGTAAAAAAAATTAAAGGCAGTGGTTGGGGGCGGGGCGGGGTGACTGTCCACAGTCTCACAGGGCTAGAATGAGAACTCCTCTCTCCTGCCTTCTCGGGCCTCTTCTCTCTCCACTGCATTAAGCTGTCTCTCCTTGTCCTTTTTGTTTAGTTATTAAGCTCCTCGAGAGTGAGGATTGCATCATTCTCTGCATTTCTGTCTCTGACGCTCAGCACAATATTTGGCACATAAATGCTTGTTTGTTCACTCATTCCCTTTTTTCAACCACTCTTTCTCCTTTCCCTGTTTTGCCTTCTCCCCTATCTGTGCTTGAGACCTGTCAGATGTCCCCCAGAGCCCCAAAGGGAGCATCAAGGGGAAAAGGGTAACTCACCGTAGGTGAGGAGCATCTTGAGAGAGAGGGTGGTACCTTGGGATCTTGCAAATGTTCTAAGACTTGGTCAGACCTGGGCTCTTCTTCAGGGCCGGATTCTGTTCAGCTGGGGAGGGAGCAGCTGGAGCTTGGAGAAATTCAGCTTCAGTTTCCTCATTTGTAACTGTGCAAGGTACCCCAGCTACAAAAAGGAAACAGAATAATCCCTGCCCTCTAGGAGATTATGTTCTAATGGGGGGAAGAGAACATGTCACTATATACACCAAGTAAACAGAAAATAAATACATAGTCATTTTAGGGGGAGCCCTAACAACTGGGGTGGGGGAGGGTGTCAAGGAAGATCAGCAGAAACCTGCGTTGAGGTGGCAGTTGATGCTTTAATTAAACCTTAAATAGAGCTAGGAGTTCTAAGAGGTGAAAGGAGTGCTTTCCAGCATTAGAGTCCCATTGATGCAAATGCAGGGAGGCAAGACACAATGTCACTCATTGGGAATAGTGAGTGTGCTCAGTCATCTGAAACATAGTGTATTTAAGGGCAAGTAATGTGAAATCAGCCTGCAAAGATTATTGTTGTTCAGCCTTCATTTTCTAAGAGGACCAATGGCATCCCTGGTGATGCATTGACTTGCAAGGGAGGCAGAGTTTTGCCTCACTCTTGATTCCTAAGTCTGCAAAGGTAGCTTGGAGTCAGATTGTGAAGGGCTTTAAAGGATAATTAAAGAGGTTTACATTTTATCCTAGAGGAAATAGGGAGCCACTGAAACTTCTTGAGGGATACTCTTATCCAAGACTATGATACTAGGAATGGCCTAAATCATTTTGCAATTTGGTGCCCAAGTTAAAGCAGATCCAGTACTTCTCTCAGCCAGTTCCTTCTTCTGCTCCTCCTTTTCTCTCTTCCTTCTTCCCCTCTTCCTCCTTTTCTACATCACTCTTGCCTTCCTTCCTGTACTTTGAAGGAAACTAGGTCAGATTGACTAACAATTGACTAGGAAAACCTCAGACTGGTAGATTTAATAATAATCAAAACAGTACTTTTCTCCTCCAAATCCCAGAGGGTTCTTTGTTTGGCTCTTTCATGGCCCTTGTCACTCTCAACTTTGGACTATACTCATTCCTGTACATGCCACATTTCCCAAGACTCCTCCTCCATGAGATCATAAGGGGCAGGGACAGGATCATTTTTGCCTTCATATTAATTCGAATGAATGAAAGAAAGGTACTTGATCAATGTTTGTCAATCGAACGTGACCCCAACTGACATTTCTGATTTCCCATAATACTTTACATTCATGATCTCATTTGAACCTCCTGATAGTCTTAAGAGGTAGAAAACAATTTCTACCCATTTCACAGATGAGGATACTAGCACACACCGAGTCTTAGAGCTAGAAGAGACCAATTTAAAAAGTCCTCTCCTCCAAACCCCTCATCTTACATGAGAAAAAAACAAGGCTCAGGGAGGCGAATTGGCCTTGCCAATGTCACACAGGTGGTAAGTAGGATAAAGATCCATCCAATACCTACCCCATTTTCTTTCCCATTATAGCCCATTGCCCCACAGAATTCTGTGGGTAAACTAAACTGTCTGAGCCTGGATTCAGACCTAGATTCGTTGTTACCAAAGCCCCAGGGGTTCCTTCTCACTGCTTCCCTTAGGTGCCTGTCTCCCCCATTTGTTCTGCCCCCACCCAGTTCCTTTCAATGTGCCTGACTAAAAGCAAAAGGCTTTGCATCTGAATGTCAACTCATTTTATCAAAGACTTTGAAACATTCTGTAAGTGATTTCACTTCCACAGCTAATGCTTTCTGGCAGAAAAATATTACCCCTGCATCTCTATGCAGAGGAAAGAATCTGCCTGCATTGGCTCCCCCTCATTTATATAAGTTGCTGCTTAAGATGAGTGTATTTTGGAATTCCATCCTATTCTTTTCTCTCTGTGCAGGTTAATGCCTTATCCATGGCCTCCGGGAGGGAAAGATCTTACAAAGAGAGTTATGTGCTTTTTATTTAGAGTGTACGGTTGGGCTGATTTGTGGATGCACCGACCGGAAGGATTTAAAGCAGTTGATTTGCTGAGAATGGCAGTTTAGATAGAACAGCACAGTATCATCTTTGATCCTGGCCCTCAGAAGCCTGAGCTGAGATGAACTTGTTGTGAAGAAGCCCCTTTTATAAATCCAGGGCCCATAATAAAAGAAAGGGGCAGGGGAAGGAAGGAAGGAAGGAAGGAAGGAAGGAAGGAAGGAAGGAAGGAAGGAAGGAAGGAAGGAAGGAAGGAAGGACGGAAGGAAGGAAGGAAGGAAGGAAGGAAGGAAGGAAGGAAGGAAGGAAGGAAAAGGAAGGAAGGAAAAGGAAGGAAAAGGAAGAAAAAGGAAGGAAAAGGAAGGAAGGAAGGAAGGAAGGAAGGAAGGAAGGAAGGAAGGAAGGGAAAGAGGGAGGGAGAAAGGGAGGAAGGGAGGGAGAAAGAGAGGTAGGGAAAAAGGGAGGGAGGGAGGAAAGAAGGAAAGCATTATTACCTACCTCCATTAATTTAGTATCATAAGACTTTTAGGAAAACTCCTAGAAGGCACCTTAGAGATCTTCTGTTTCTGTCTCCTCAGAGACCACTCACTATGCCAGTGGAACCTGTAGTATGGGGCAGAGCACACCTGTTGTCTAGAGATTGGAGCCCATGTTTTGCCTTTGCTCTATAGCTACATGACTATTGGGAAAGCCAATGGTTTCCATCTCCTCATCTGTGAAACAGGAGCACTGGTGCTGTTTCCCGTAACATGGCACAATAGACAGAGAGGTGGCCCAAGGGCCAGGACACACCTGAGGTTGTCCCCCTCTGACATAGACTCTAACATCGAAGCAGCTCACTCAGCCTCTTTGTGCCCTGGGCAGTTCCCTAAGACTAAGTTGGCATGAAGGTGCTGACCTCACTGACAAAGGCAGCTTCCCTACTGGGAATTTCCTACACTGATGAAATCATAGATCTGGTACAAAACAATGTTTGCCCTCTCTGCCTAGGATGCTGTGAGGAAGTGTTTTTGTAAATCTTCAAGTGTTTTTAAATTGCAAGTGTTACTATAAGCTTGAATAAATGAGTCTGGGGAAGGCAATGACTTTCCCAAGGTCACACAGGGCCTGGATTCAAACATGGATCTCCTAAGTGCCAGCCCTGGGATCCTTTCTCTGCATTGCTCACACTGTCCTCTGCCATTATCGGCCCTTTCCCATACAAATGCCTAGGTTGTCTAAAGCCTGTCTGCAGCTCAGGCTAAATGAGAGAAGAAAGGAAAATCAGGCTGGATCAGGATTGCAGATAGAGACTACCCCAGAGTCCTAGGCCACTGAGGAGTCTGCAGATGCCATGTGACCAGGGTGACAATGAGCCAGGTCCTACCCAGAACCACAAAGACCTGAGGTTTTCAAGGATTTTCGTCCCTCTTGCCTTCCCTGGGCTACCTCACATCCTGGCCAAATCCAGACACTCCCTGTGCTTTGGGGATCTGGAGATTTTTTTAAGCAGCACACACCCTTCAGCAAGCCCCTCTCAGACCATCACAGTGACAACTGGGTAGAATGCAGTCTCAGCAGAAAAAAAAAAGGAACTGGAAGGGAAACCCTGCAGAGATGTCAGCTCCTTTTCCTCCTCCAGGGCCCAGGTCTCTTTTAGGAGAAGTAGAGCTGCCTGGGAGAAGGGGGTGGCCCCAACTCTGCCTTCCCATGCCCTCATACAATTTTATACATCTGGCCAGGGCTCCTAGCTCAGTGTGGAAGATGGACTTTGCTAACTCTATCAGGAGACAGAGAGAGCCTTTATAAATGAGAAGTGCATGAACCCGAACTGCTAACATCTGCTCAGTGTGTGTGTGTGTGTGTGTGTGTGTGTGTGTGTGTGTGTGTGTGTGTGTGTGTGTCCAGAAAGGCAGCTTGCTTTCTTTTTCCTTTCTTTCTTTCCTTCTTTCTGTCTCTCTCTCTCTATCTCTATGTCTCTCTCTCTCTCTTTCTATCTCTCTGTGTCTCTTTTTCTCTCTCTCTCTCTCTCTCTCTCTCTCTCTCTCTCTCTCTCTCTCTCTCTCTCTCTCTCTCTCTCTCTTTCTCTCTCTCTCTCTCTCTCTCTCTCTCTCTCTTTCTCTCTCTCTCTCTCTCTCTCTCTCTCTCTCTCTCTCTCTTCTCTCTTTCCTTCCTATCTGTCTTTCTTTCTTTCTGTCTGTCTATCTTTTTTTCTTCCCTTCCCTCTTTTCCTCCCTCCCTTCCCTTTCTTTCTTTAATTCCTTCTCTTTCCTCCTTGGTTTTTCTTCCTTATTTTCTTTCTTTTCTATCTTCTCTCTTTCTCTCCCTCCCTTATCTCCTTTCCTTCTTTTGCTTCTTTTTCTTTCTTTCCTCCTTCTTCTTTCCTTTTTCTATCTTCTCTCTTTTCCTCCCTCCCTTCCCTCCTTCTCTCTTTCCTTCTTTCTTTCCTTATTTTAGTCCTCCTTTCTTTTTCTTTCCTTCTTTCTCTTTTCTTTCTTCCTTTCATTCTGTCTTACTCCTTTTACTTCCTTTCTTTTTCTTTCTATTACCCCTTCTTTCTTCCTGTCTTTTTACTTCTTTTTTCTTCATTCCTTCCATTTTTTCTTTTTCCTCTTGTTTCCTTCTTTATTCTTCTTTACTTATTTTCTCCTTTATTTCTTTCTTTCCTTCCTTCTTTCTTTCTTTCTTTACTACTCCTTATTCCTCCATACATTACTTCTTTCTTCATTGATCCACCTATCCTGCTTCTCTGTATCACTTATTGTCTTTCTGTTTCTCTGGGTCTCTCTCTGTCTCTCTGGGTCTCTCTCTGTCTCTGTCTCTCTGTTTCTGTCTCTGTCTCTCTCTGTCTCTCTCTCTCTCTCTGTCTCTCTCTGTCTCTCTCTCTCTCTCTCTCTCTCTCTGTCTCTCTCTCTCTCTCTCTCTCCCTCCCTCCCTCCCTCCCTCATACTCTCCTTCTCTTTTTTTGTTTATGCCTAGGTTTGAGCAGTTCTACAACTCTGATTTTGTTACAGCTTCAAACCCCACCGGCTTCCATCCATGAGTATTCTGGGACATTCTGAACCCTGATAGGTCAGAAGAGGCAGGTTATTTCACTCAGAACCAAAAACCAGTTTCTCAAAATGTTTGCCCTTTTTTCTATTATCATGGCTCATGAATAATAACAAACATTCCCATTCCCCTGTGCCAACTATGCTAGGTGTTGAAAAGGCATAGAGACAGACCCTGGGTCCTGCCAAGTGGAGGATCAACATTAGGCAAAACTTAAAGGCAGAAAGATCAGAATGTGCACTGTCACACACGTTATAGACCAGTGAGGAGACCTTTCATTCCTGGCAGTCCGGCTGGGTCATGGCCAGCTGACTTTGGGAGGTGTCTAAGTTGTAACCATCTCCAAAATAAAAGATGTTTCGAGGATGGGAAGAAAGAAGGGAAGGAAGGAAGGAAGGAAGGAAGGAAGGAAGGAAGGAAGGAAGGAAGGAAGGAAGGAAGGAAGGAAGGAAGGAGATCAAAGCATATTTTTTATTGTTCAGTCATTTCAATCATGTCCAACTCTTTGTGACTTTCTTTGGGGTTTTCTTGGCAACGATGCTGGAGTGGTCTGCCATCTCCTCATTTTACGGATAAGGAAACTGAGGCAAGCAGGGTTAGGTGACTTGCCCAGGGTCACTGCTAGGAAGTGCCTGAGGCCTGATTTGAACTCAGGAAAATGAGTCTTCCTGACTCCAGGCCTGGTGCTGTATCCACTGCATCACCTAGAATTAAATCCCTGATTGAGGAAGTGATTTGTCTTATGATTCACACTGGAAGAGCCAGCACCCTTCCAGAACATCACTTAATCCTCCATTAAACAAACAAACAAATGCAGTTAGCCAGGCTAGCCCATCCTCCAAGGAGTCTGCTTGATCACTGTGTCTCCGCCCCAGGTGATCAGCACCTAAATAGAATTATAGACTGAGAGCCAAAAGACAACTTAAGGATTATTGAGGTCCAATCTCCTCATTTTACAGATGAGGAAACTGAGTCTGGGAAGTGACTTGCCCAAGGTCATTCAAACACTAAGCAGCGAGTCCAGAGTTCAAATGTGGGTCCTCAGACTCTAAATTCAACCACTCAGGTTCCTCCCAGTTCTAAGATCCCCCATTTACACTCTGGGTAGCTACTGGCTGGATCCCTAGCCTCTCTGGGTCTTGGATTCTTTAAATATAAAATGAGGCAGTTGGCCTAGATGGCATCTCTCTAGATCCAGGATTATTTGTGCCTGTGTGGTCTCAGTCCCTTCCCTGGCCTCAGTTTCCCCTCCTGTGAAATTAGGTCAGCCTAGATGGCTGCTCTAGATCTAGCACTCTAAATCACATTATCTTCCTCAGCCTCAATTTCCCCATCTGTAAAATGAAGGGATTGGACTCAATGACTTCTGAGATCCCCACCAGCTTTAGGTCAATGATTCTGCATTTCAATTTATTATTATTTTTAATCAATTCCTGGTGGCATGTTCTATTTGCATAAGCATGAAATGTGTGCCAATGAGCTAGGCTAAATTCTGAATAGACTAGTACCCCAGTCCCTTCCTCCACATGGCTTTCCCAGGAACCCCCAAAATAGCCAGAACTCCCATCAGATGCCTTCAGTGCTATTAAGATGGGAACAGAAATGACTGTGACCTAAACCAAAGATCTCAGGAAGCTGGGCGTTAGGACCAACATCACCACTGCATTCAGGGGTGAGGCAAGTGAAATCAGACCTTAGGGATTTCCATGGCACTAGACCAATGACAAAGACTCAGAAGATCTGGCTTTACTGCTTTTCCTCATTAGCTAATTTCTTTTCCTTCCATCTTGAGGACATTGAAATTCTAGTAAGAAGCAGAGAGGAGAATACCAAAATGCATGCCTGACAAAGCCCTTTCGCCACAAGTCCAAAGGTGCCCACCTGTTCTCCCAAGATCTCCTGGCTCATTCAGGCTCCTGGAACTCCCAGGACATTAGCCAATAGCTCCCATGCAGATGGATGTCACTGTTTTACCTCATTGGGTCCTCCTGGCAGCCCTGGGAGGGAGGGCGGTGCCAGGCTCCCCATTTCACAGAAACAGATCAGAGTATCACAAGATTCAGAGCTGGAAGTGATCTTATAAATTGCAAAGATTAATTCTCATAGGGGATAAGAATAGGGATAGGATATGGGATGTCATCCATACAGGGAACTCCCGAATGAGAAAACTCATTCCACCAATGCAGGTCTCCACCTTCTCCACAACTGACAGGCAGACTTAGAGAACTGACTAAAGCATTAAGACAGCAAGTGACTTGCTCAGGGTCACACAGCCTGAGTATGTCAGAGATAGAATTTGAAGCTAAGTCTTATTAGGTTCAAGGCTGGCTTGCTATTCACCGCACCACTCTGTCCAATGTTACAGATACCTAACAACTCAGAGTTTTGGAAAGGAGCCTCAGGGCTCATTTGGTTGAGGAGTGTTCAACCTTTTCGTGCCCTGGACCCCTTTGGAAGATTGGGGGTGGGAGGGCTACGGACCGGTTCTCAAAATTATGTTTTTAAATGTGTCACATAAAACGTATAGAACTACAAAAGAAACCACCCAGCAGGGAAAATAAGGATGTAATTTTTTTTCCATCCACATTCACAGACCTCCACTCTCCTGAAATCTGTTGTTATTGCTGTTCCTCCTTCATTTTCAAAGAGGACCAATGACATCATGGCTGATGTCTTAATGTGCTTGTGAATGGGCTTTGGGAGGCAGAGCTGAACTAAGACGTCAGCCTCACCATCTCTCACTGAGTCATCACAGTCCAGTGGCAGGACAAAAGTCAAGATGACTGGCAAGGGCCCAGGATGCAGTGGATGGCCTTGGCATCTTTGATGTCTGCCCAGCTCTCAGCTCTCCTCAGCACCTGCTTCAGCCTCCTTCGTGGCCATTGCCATAAACTGTCCTCATCCATCCATTCTGCCAAGGAAAGTCTTCACGTGGTTGGGTAGACATTGGTTTCCTCAACCTGGTTTAGCTGTCTGCTGAGACAATTATATCAGGTTGTGGCCACTGAGAATGCTACAGCTTCTTGGAGCCACATGTAAGAGAAGGGTGGGGTGTCTGGAGTGTTCAGGAAGGGCTAGTACCTCCTAAAATCTATTTACTAACCTTCAGAGGTCCATGGACTCCAGAGTATAAACCACGATGAGTCCAACCTGTATCTGAGTAAGAATTTCCTCCAATCATCTTCATCATTCATCACGATTAAAAGCATTTATTAAGCACCTGTTGTGTGCCAGGCACCATACTATGCTAAGCACTGGGGATAGAAAGAAAGACAAAAACACAAGGCCCTTCAAAGAACTCACATTCTGAAGAGGAGAGATAATGTGCAAACAGTTCTGTATATCCATGACCTACACAGAAATCTATCACACCAACGTACACCTGGGACCCACCACCATCACCAAATATCCACATCCAGAATTCCCTGTCCCCATTTGCCTGGCAGAAGTCAGGTCTCTCTTGTTTGGAAAGTCTAAATGCCATCTTCAGCAAAGTGATCCCAAGCCCTAAGATTCACCCACACGGAACCATACCTAGCACCTGAAGTAAGCATCCTTCTGCCTCATAGACTGTGAGCTGGAGTGGACCTCAGGGGCCATCTGGTCCTACCCCCTTATTTTATAGAACATCTGAGATTTAGAGCTGTAAGGAGCCTAAGAGGACATCTAGTCTAATGTCACTTTACAGATGAGGAAACCAAGGCAGAGAGAGTCACTACTCACCCAAGGAAGTGACAGTGAGTGACAAATCCTGGCATTTAATGCAGGCTCTATTGATGACAAACACTGGCCCTCTTTCCATGGAACCAAACTCTGGGCTGTGGAACTGAATAGTTTTTAGACAAAACACGGGCCCTTTGGATGTTGGTTTGAGTTCAACATGCAGTCTTCGGTGCTATATGTTTGATGGTGTGGGCTTGGTCCCCACCAGACCAAATTCAACCCAACTATAAGGGTGGGGCTGTTGGCCTTTCTTTTGTAAGGGAGAGGCCGTGGACTCAGACTGATTTTTTTGTTCCATCTCTGAAAAGACACCCTTGATAGGTCAGCTCTTCAGTCATTGGCAAAGCAGCAGTAAAGGAGGGTTTCTGGCTGTAAATTCAACCTTCTTTAGTCTATACACAGAACAGGGCTCCTATCTTCACAGTCTCTCCCATATGGTCCCTCTTCTCTACAGCCACTGCAACCTCTCCTCCCCAGTTCAAGCCCTCCTCTCTTCTTACTTGGACAATTATCCTAACAAGTGATTCAATTCAACAAACATTAGGGGCCTACCATATGCCAATGCAAACTAGCCCCTTTCCTCAGGGAGTTTCCATTCCATTGTTGGGACACAATGTAGCCACTGAGAAGAAGTAAATATCTCAAAGATACAAAGGGATACAAAGTAATTTCAAGAAAGAAAAGAGTAAGGGTGTGGAGAGAGATGGGGGGAGAGAGACGGGGAGGGAGAGAGAGGGGGAGAGGGGGGGGTAGAGAGAGAAGGGGGAAGAGAGAGAGGGGGAAGAGTGAGAGAGGGGGAGGGGGGGAGGAAGAGAGAGGGGGGAGAGAAGGGAGGGAGAGGAAGAGGAGGAAGAGAGAGGGGGGAGAAAGGGAGGGAGAGAGAGAGAGAGAGAGAGAGAGAGAGAGAGAGAGAGAGAGAGAGAGAGAGGAATGTCTGGCAGAGGCACAAGGCACAATGTATTGGATAGGATTCTGGACTTGGCATGTAGGCACATACTATCTGGATGACCCTGGACGAGTCACCCAACTTCTGTGGGCCTCATTTTCCTCATTGGTAAAATGGAAAAGTTAGGCAGGATGCCTTGCCCTCTTTTGTTTTTGTTGTTGAAGGTGGGTGGGGCGAGGGGAGTCCAGACCTGGGGTCTTATCACTTTATCACTTTTTGTCACTTTAGGGAATCCTTCATGTGAAAGCTCCCTCTACTGATACGAAGGTGTATATAATTATAAACTGTATGTGAAGTGACTTGCCCATGGTCACATAACTAATGTGGGTCAGAGGCAAGGCTTGAGGCCAGGCCTTATGGACTCCAAGACTGGGTGTCTACCCACTTAGCCACGCTGCTATTCACCTTATACAGAGCAGGCATATAAGCAGGCAGATGGCATATTGGACCTGGAATCAGGAAGAACTGAGTTTAAATACAAACTTCAGCACGTAGCAGCTGTAATCCTCAGCAAGTCACAACCCCTCTCTGCCTTAGTGTCTTCATTGTGAGAATAAAATAAATGAGATATTTGCAAATCTGAAAATGCTTTGTCAATGCTGGCTGTTATTATCACTATGGAATTGAACCCAGCCAATAGGTCTCCAGCGCAGGTAAATCACACTTTATGCTCTGGCTAAACAATTTCTCATTCCACTTTTCATGACCATACGGTTTAGTCATTTTTCAGTTGTGTCTCACCCTTCGTGAGCCCATTTAGGGTCTTCTTGGCAAAGATGCTGGAGTGATATGCCATTTCTTTCTCCAGCCCATTTTACAGGTAAAGAAGCTGAGTGAGGCAAACAGGGTTAAGTGACTTGCCCAGGGTCACACAGCTAGTGTCTTGAGTCTAGATTTGAACTCACGATAAGTATTCCTTTGCTCTATGCACTACATCGCCACCTAGCCGTCTTTCCATTACCACGCTCAGGCCAACTCTGGGAGGCCTAATTTATCTGCCACTCTGTATCTTCTAAGTGCTTTCAAGTTGATCTATTTCCCAAATGGAGAGGAGATTGTTTCAGTTGGGGTCATGCAGTTCCATATCCCCTGGTTCTTTGATCAACCAAGCGGCAGTGCCAAAGTCAGTAATCTCACAGCCCCCATTTGGGTTAATGAATCAGCCTGACTTTCATTCTAGCCCAGATGTAATCTTTTATAGCTTAATGATTTGTTCTAACAGACGCTTCCATGGAGCATAAACAGTTCCCCGGGATCCAGTGAAAAGAGTTTTTATTTCTAACTTCTGTTTCTAATTAATTGTGGGCCAATTTGGCTGGACCTTGCTCTACTGTAATCACTCTGAGACTGTACCCTTGCATAGATTCTTAATAATTACCTCCCTAAAGATATTCATGAGGTCAGTGATGGAATTCATAGGAAAAGAGAGAATTTCAATGGAATCAAGGTCCACGAGCTAGAGAGAGAATGAGCACATCTGTCTTGGTTGACTCAACTCAATTCAGCAAAGACTTATTAAATACCTACTATGTGCCAGGCACTAAGGACACAAACATAAAAGGATATTAATCCCTACCCTCAAAGGGCTTACATTCTGCTGAAAAAAAAACAACAAAGGCAGATAAGAAAATACAAAATACATAAAGAGTCATACAAAGGAAAGTATTAATAGCCATTATGGTAGAGGGAGGTGGAAGGCTTCTTTTAGGAGCTCACATCTAAATGTACTTTAAAGAAAATGAGAGACTCCAAAAGGCAGGGGTGGGCTAGGAGTGCATCCTTGACAGTATAAACCATAGAGCCCTGAACTTGGAGTCACGAAGCCTGGAGTTCTAATCCCACCTCACCCACTCACTTAGCTGTGGGACCTTGAGCAATTTCTCTGTCTGTGATGTGAGGATAGTAGCATCCACCTCACGGGGTTGTTGTGAGGGTCTGATGAGATAATACACACAAAGCTTGAAGCAATACATAAATATTAGCTTTTATTATTATCATAACTCTAGAGGCTTCCTGAAGGAGATAGCTCATGAGCTGAGCCTTGAAGGGCAAAACCGGAGGAGAGCATTCCAAGGTTGGGGAAACAGTCTGTACAAAAGCTTGGAGATACAAGACAAAATCAAGCCCTCATCCTGAAAATTCCCTGGTGGGGACTCCAACATCCCAAGGAAAAGACCAAAAGATTCACGTTAGCCATCGGCCGGGGAAATGCCTCTCAGGAGGGCAGCGAAGGTCGCCCTCAAGTTCCTAGCTTGGAAAAATGATGGCGATGCCATTTCCAATTCAGCGTTAGGCTGGGAAGGTTGCAAATTAATTACAATTATGCCTTCTTTGTGCCAAGTGATAATTTACTGCAATTAATTATCAGAAGATATACGGCTGTCAATTATGATACTTGTTCTTGGAAAAGGGTGGAGGGGAAGGAGCCGTTTGCACAAGGGAACTGAAGTCTCTAACTAAGTTATATTTTGCTTTTTTTTTATTTCCAATTAAGCTATTATCATTTGTTTTCATTATGTCAAACACAATAGAGAAACCAACAATGTTCCCTTCCCCTTTTCCTTAATCTCCTCACTATCTCAACTTTCCCCCAGTCACCAGTCCCATTGTTCCACCTGCAAGTTGTACAGAGAGTGAGGAACCCTTCAGAATTAATGAGCACAGCTGCGCTCTCTCCAACGCGCCACCCTTGTGAAGGAGACCTCTTTAAAGTGCCATTATCACAATATTGATCGAGTTACTTCTAGGATTGCAAACGTTCCCAGTCATAACAGAGGGCTTGTTAACCCTACCGCCGTTTGCCTTGTTGCCATCTCCTGGCCCCCATCCAGACCTTGTGATCGAGCGCCAGGTGGACTGGATGTTTCTCCACAAACGAGCTAAAAAGAGACAGGGGGAAAATTTCTCCCAAACCAGGTTGGAGAGAGAGAAGATTCAGGAGTCCAAGGACCCCAATTCAAATCCTAACAAGTGAGACTTGAAAAAAGTTGCTTCACCTCTAGGCTTTGGGTTCATCATCTACACAAGGGGAGGCTTGGACCAAACTGGATTACTTACTCCTCCTCATACACAGAAATCATCTCCCACCTCCACACCTTCACATAGACTGCCCTCCCTTCACCCCTCTACCTTCGGACTCCCTAGCTCCCTTCAGTCCTCAGCTCTAGTTCTATCTCCTTTTAGTTTTACCATCTGTCCTGATCCCCCAAATTGTTAGTGTTCCCCTTTCCCTGCCAAATTACTTTGCCTTTGTTTTTCATTTTTTATGGGTTGTCTCCCCAATAGAAAGTTAGCTCCCTGTATCTCCAGGAAATAGCACCGTGTACACATTAGTAAATGTGTATTGGATTCAATAGTGAATCTCTAAGACCCGTTCAAGCAATAAATAAGATGATACTAGGAAGGGGTTGAACAGCAACTATTAGACTGGGTAAAGTGTCTCCTTGGGTCTGTCCCTTTCTCTCTGCTTCTCTCTCTCTCTCTCTCTCTCTCTCTCTCTCTCTCTCTCTCTCTCTCTCTCTCACCATCTCCATCCATCCCTTCACTCTCCATCCGATTAATGATGATGGCAGGATACAGTCCCCCTCTTCCTTTCTCCCTCCCCCACCCTTTGGGGTTCATGAAAAGGATGCTATGCAGATGAGACCAGCAACGCAAAGTAAGTAGACAAAGGTCACGGCCAACATGAGCCACATTGACATAGAAGCCCAGCTGAGAAGGAAAGATAACAAAATGGTCCGTATTTGTCCCCCACCCAACCAAATCCAAGAGAGTCAGTAGGCACTATGAAACTGTATGAGGTTTAGAAGCTCTCTGACCAATGAATGCCCCATCTCTGACCAAACTGCTTCTTCTATTATACAAACACAGCCCTAATCATACCAGACAGTCTTGGGAGAGGTTGGGAGGGGAATAATAGGCGGGCATTATACATACAAGCCTACCTACCATCTTAGGTGGGTTCATGATCCTCAGTGAGATTGTCCAGAGCACATAGACCTTGGCTGGGTCACTGCTAGTGCTAGACCCAACCCTCTCCCCCGCCCCATCACCCCCAAGCCACCTGGACCTAGCAGGAAACTCAAGAGATAGTTTCTCAGAGCAGATAAAAGATACAAGGTTACTATAAAAAGCAAGGGCAGATGTGTGTGCTTTCATCTTTGGGCTTTGTCCCTTCTGCCAACATGTGAGGAATAGCATAGAGGCTGGATGATAGAATAGATGGAGGGGAGAAGCATGTAAGAGGAAGAGGAATCTAGGAAGGGCTGGGTTGTGCAAGGTTTTGAAGGCCTAACAGAGAACTTTCTATTTTCTCCTGGCAGTATCAGGTATCCACTGGAAATATTGAGGGGGGGAGGATAACATGGTCAAACTTGCACTTTGGCATCTGAATGAAGGAAGAATTAGATGGGGGGCAGGGGGATGGGACTTAAGGCAGGGAGACCAACCAGAAGGCCATCGCAATGGTCCAGGCTTGACCTTGGGCGTCAGCTGTGTGACTGGAGAGAAGGGGAGTATCAAGGTGGAAATGACAAGATCTGGCAGTTGCTTGGGTCCCTGAGGGTTTCAGGTTGCCACCAAGGTTCTGAGCCCAGGTGACTGTAAGGCTGGCAGTGTCCGCAACAGTAATAAGAAAAGCAGCCTTTTTGTGGGGTTGGGAGCGAGTCCTACGGAAACCCATTCTTCTTCTCCCCTTCCATTAGTGCGGTCCGCTTGTTCAAAATTGTTTTTATTAATATGTCTGCGTACACGTCACAGGAGCAGCTAGGTGGCATGGTGGATAGAGTGCCAGGCTTGGAGTCAGGAAGACCCAAGTTCAAATCCGTCCTTAGATATTTCCTAGCTATATGACCCTGGGCAGGTAACCCTGTTTGCCTCAGTTTCCTCATATGTAAAATGAGCTGGAGAAGGAAATGGCAAACCACTCCAATATCTTTGCCAAGAAATCCCAAATGGAGTCATGGAGATTCAGACACAACTGAAAAAAAAGCTGAGATATACATGTTGTGTTTCCCCAGTAACTCTGTAAGATCTCTGAGGGCAAGGACTTCATTTTGGTCTTTGTGACTCTGGCACTGGATACAAGGCCTAGCACAGAAGTAGAAATTTAGAAAGTATTTGCTGAATTGAACTCTAGGCAGGAGGAATAGCCAAAGGAAAGCATTAAAAACGAGGGAATGAGCCCACACAAAGGCTGTGGCTTTAAGAAACTCCACAATTACAATGTGGGGAAGTCATGATTAGGCAGTACTTGATCTGATAAAGATCTGGAGGTTTCAGTGGACTGCAAGCTTAGTAGGAAACAACAGTATGATTTTTTTCCCCCAGAAAAGCCAGTGTAAACTTGGGTGACATTAAGAGAAGCTTACTTTCCAAGAATAGGGAGTTGGTCATCTACTATCAAGTGCCCGGTTCTGACTACATCTGGAATATTGTGTTCAGTTCTAAGCACCACAGTTCAGGGGAAGAAGGAAAGGGAAGGAAAGGGAAGACATTTTTATTGTACCTACTATGTGCCAGGCACCATGTGAACACTACAGATATTATCTCATTGGATCCTCCCAACAACCCTGTTAGGGTCTGATCTCCATCTTACAGGTGAGGAAACAGACATACACAGAGCTGAAGTGAGTTACTCAAAGGACAAGGTGAGGAAGTTTGTTGGTCAGAGACCAAGGAGGGGAAGGCGACTGAGATAGTGAAGGGCCTCCCATTCATTCCAAATGAAGATCAGTTGGAGGAACTGGGAATGTTTATCCAGGAGAAGAGAGGTCTCAGGGGGAATATAATAGCTGTCGTCCAGTATTCCAAAAGCTGTCAAACAGAAGAACCTTTAAATATAGATGGCTCAGCCCCAGAGGGTGAGACCTAGGTGTACTAAGTGGCATTGCCAAGAAGCAGATTGAGGCTGGGCATCAGGCTTGGCCTGGGAAGTTCTGGGATCCCCCACCTCTGAGGTCTTCTAGCAGAAGCTGGACAGCCACCTGAGAAGCGGAGATTCTTTGGGGGCATGGGTTAGACAATATGGTCCCTGATACCCCTTCTATCTCTCTAAACCTGTGATTCTGGGCTAATACTTCATAAAGAAAGCCCACGTGCCTAGGAAATAAACAAGAGCCAGCGGATGCCTGAAAAGACCATCTCATCATTTAAGTGAACTCCTGGAAAAGTGGATATAAGTCAAGGACAACTTCATCGACAGTTACTGCACATATTTCCTTATCTATTTTTCCTGAAGTCTTTTCTCCAAGTCACTCAAGAGGCCACTTCCATTTCAGAAAGGGGATATGGCCTGGCTTGGTTCTAATTCACTGTCTTGTAGATATCCTGCCAGTCCCAGGCCAGGATTAATCTGTTGAGGAATACGATAGTGTAATTACTTAGAGGGACCCAGAATGGCCTTTTCTTTTTCCCAGAGAAAGGAAGAGGTTTCAGCAGAAGCCCCATGTGCCTCCCTTGTAAGATGCAAGTCCTTTTCTCTACTCACATGATCTCAGAATCTCAGAGCTTAGAGGGACCTCAGAGTCCATTCAGTCCAACTGGTACCTGGACAAGAATCCTTGTTCCATCCTACCCAGTGTCCTCATTCCAACTTTGCCTCCAGCGAGGGAGAGAAAGCAGCCTATAACCAACTGAAGATATCTCTCATGTTCTACCCCCAGTCTCCTCTAGGCTAAATAACCATCATTCCTTCCACAAAAATCCATAATCTCATGAAGACATCTTTTTATGGATCAGGAAATTAAGGCATAAAGAGGTTAAGCAATTTGCTCAAGGTCATGTAGCTGAAGCAGGATTTGAATTCAGGTCTTCCTGACTCCAGGTCCAGCTCTCTACCCACTGTGCCAGCTAGTTTCCAGTAACGGTACTTGCTCCCTTTTGCCAGGCTGGACTTTGGCCAACAGACCATCAACAGGTCATGAAGCTTGTTAGGTTTGGCCAAATCTGAAGTCTCCAAGCAGGGGCTGAGTGACCACTTGTCAAAGGTCTTGCAGAGGGGACTCTTCGGCTGGCTGGCCTCAGCAGTCTTTTCCAACCAAAAGATTTCCTGAGCCTGAGAATCACTTCTCCCCCATAGGAAGACCCCAGAGGGCTTTAGTGGGAGACCTTATACATAGTGAGGACTTAAAATTAAGATTTAGTGTGTTGACTTGAAAAGCGCTGAGGCATAATTAAAGTTGACTGCAGAACCAACCTGGAGGAATGCGGTGAGTGAATTCCAAAGGGGTAGGAGGCAGAACCAAGGCCTCTCCACCTACTGGCTGATGTCTAATAGAGTATCTGGCAATTAGTCAGTCAACAAGTATTTATTAAGCACCTATTACGTGTCAGACACTGTGTTAAAAACCTAAAAAAGGGCAGCAGGTGTCAGCTGTTAAGGAGCTCACCCACAGTCCAATGGCAGAGACCACACACAAATAACTACATCCAAACATGCTATAGTCAGGATACACTGGAGATAATCAACAGAAGAAAGCATTAGCATTAAGGGGAATGAGGAGAGATTTCTTGTAGAAGGTGGGATTTCAGGAAACCAGGAGATCAAGATAAGACATAGAGGTGGTGCTTAATTAATGCTTGTTGCGTGATGGAGTCCAAGACTGAAGCATCATCCTTTTCTCTTAAGGCTCTGATCCCACAGAAATGCAAATACCCCAGTGGAAGGAGCACGACCTCAGTCCTATATCCAGTTCAGTCCTATATCTGGCTGTGTGACACTGGGCAAGTCACCCACCATTCCTGAGATTCACTTTCCTCATCTGCAAGAATAGCGCAGGCCATTTACTTCCATTAGGCTTTAAAGTGGCTACGTTAGCTCAATTAAGTGTCACAAACCCCTTTGAGGAAGGGGCTACAGCTATTGTCGCACCCATTTCACAGGTGAGAAAACCACCTGACTTGTCCAGAGGCAGAGGCAGAATTTGAACTCTAAGTCCTATATTATCAATTAAATTATGCAAGCTGTTCATGAGATCATGAGATCATAGGCAAATAGCTATTAGGGACCTGAGAAGCCATGTCGGCCAACCCCCGAATTCTACAGATGGAGAAACTGAGGCCCAGGTAGGCTAATTGACTTGCCTATAATGTTCCAAGTTTAAGTGTCAAAGGCAAGACTTGAACCCAGGTCTTTTGACTCCAGAGACAGCTCTCTCATCATATCATTGTAAAACTAGACAATCTCCAAAAGAGCTCCAAGTAATAAGACTCTGAGATATTTCCAGGCATGTAAGAAATATTTCTTGAATGAATGAAATTGTTAGAAATATCATGCATAATCATGATGACACTTTTCCTCCACCCTACCTCCCTCCACCTCTAGCCCTCTTCCTAATGGGATAATGGAGGATGTCCCCAAAGTCTTGCTGCAGTTTTAAGCTTTAATGGCTTAAAGCCACTCTAAGACATCCTCTCTATGTAAAGTACAAACCTGAAAGTCGTTATCATTTCTGGCCATTATTACAATTCTCCAAGCTGGGGTCACTTAGTCTATGCTCATTCCACAGTAGTGGGTTCCTCCTCACTGGAGGTCCTCAGGCAAAGGTTGGATGACAACTTGTCAGGAACACTGTTCAGGGAGTCCTCGTAAATAAACATCCTTCCAACAATAAGATTGTGTGACTGTGATTCTGAGGAGAATCAGGATTTGGACTTGGATATTCCTAGCTAGGTGGCACTGGGCTTGGAATCAGGAAGACCCCATTTCAGGAGTTCAAATCTGGCCTCAGACACTTACTAGCTGTGTGACCCTGGATAAGTCACTTAACCCTGTTTGCCTCAGTTTCCTCATTTGTCAAATGAGCTGCAGAAGGAAATGGCAAACCAGTCCAATATTTCTGCCAAGAAAACCCCTAAATCAGGTTACAAAGAGTTGGGCATGACCAAACAACTTCCTAATTCACACTTGATTTAAAACATTTCACATTCTGGTTCTATATCACATTTTCAGCAGGCACATTCTTCACACATCCCTATTCCTGCCAAACTGGGCTACTTGCTATCCCTGGCCTCAGCTTTGATTTCCCACTCTCCCACCTTTGTTTGGGCTGTGCCCCCATCTACATTATGCTCCTTTTAGAATTCCTAGCTTCATTCAAATTTCCACAAAGCCTCTCATGCTCCCCTTACTTGTAAGTGCTCTCACCCAACTCAAATGACCACGCACTGTCTTGTTGGTTCGGCTGTTGTACCTCTCAACAGAACGTCGGTTGCCTTTCACTTTTGCCTAGCATGGGTACCCCCCCCACCCCCCACACACATACACATATGCAGCAAGTGTACAAGAAATATTTGTTCTGTTGAATCCAACTGGAGGTAGGTCTTGTGACATTAAACCCAGTTCTCTTTCCACAAATACCCTTTGGCTACTTTCATGCAAACCTTGGGCTGAACTCCAAGGAATATGCACTTTGAGTCATGATACCAAAGTTCACCCTTGTAATTCATTTGCTATTCCCAGAGAATCCCCCAATCTCTCATTAGGCATGCCCTTGGCCAAGAGCAATAGAGCAAACACAACCTCCCTCCAATGACACAATAGTCAGAGAGCAAAGAAGACTTTCAAAAGGTCATTTTAACATCAAAATGGTGGCAATTTATGCATGAATATTTTTAAAAAAGAAACCTGAGGACATTCTGTTCAGCACTCTGAGAACCAAGTTAAGAGGATCCTCAAAGGTCAACCTTCTCTTTCACAGATGAGGAAATCAGGGCCCAGAGAGGGCAAGAAGCTTGGCAAAGTCACACAGCCAACGAACAGTAAAGCCAGGTCTGTGAACCTGCTCTCATAGACTATAGCAATAATTCACCAAAGGTTAGCACATTGGCTACAAAAGCATATGTGGTGGGTACAATATTAAATGAAGCAAAAGTGAAGACAGTGGTATATTCCAGTGTCCTGAAGAGTCGCTATGATCAGGAGTTGCTCTAGATTTCCATATTTGGGGGATGCCTGGGACAAACATGAGAATAATTCTGTCCATGCTTTTCTAGCTGCGATTCTCCTCATGAGGATTCCTGGTTCTCCTTAAGGCTGGATGTTTTCTTAATCTTTGTCGATGATTTTAGCCAACTTCTCCCATGTGAAGAGGCTTTTTTCTTTCTATTTATTTATTGGAGGGGAAGGCAAGGCATTTAGGGTTAAGTGACTTGCCCAAGGTCACACAGCTAGTAAGTATCAAGTGTCTGAGGCTGGATTTGAACTCAGGTCCTTCTGACACCAGGGCCAGTGCTCTATTTCCTGCACCACCTAGCTGCCCCAGAAGAGGCTTTTTTCAGATGGCCACAATACCATCTTTTGAATGATATGCCAGTTGCAAAGACCCATTCCTGATTTACTTATATCTATTCATGTCTCCCCCAAAATGTTCATGGGGTTTTCATCCACAAATATTTATTGAGATTCCTAATGGGGACCATGTGGTATAAGGATGGTCCCCTGGGAGCCCCCACTGCTTCTGCCATTAGCTAATGATGATAAGAGTCAGCTAGATGTCATGGTGAACAAAAGGTCTGACTGAATTCTGCCTCACATACTTACTACTTACATGACCCTGGGAAAGGCAGTTAGCCTCTCTGTCTCTCAGTTTCCTTATCTGTAAAATAGAACCACACAGGGTGGTTGTGAGGATCAAATGAGATAACATTTGGAAAGTGCTTTGCAAATCTTGAGATTCTATAGACATGTTTGCTACTACCATGATTTATATGAGGTTGGCAACACACTTGACAGATTATCTCATTTAATAATAATTCATTAATAAAACATTAGAGGGAGAAGTGGAGAGGGGAAGAGAGGAGATGGAGGGTGGGTAAGTGATTGGCCTAAAATAGGGAATATGGTAGTAAATGTTTAACAATCGGCTCTCCGAAAAAGGCTACACACTTTTGAGCTTAATCTGCATTATTATGAACATTTTCTCCACTGCTTTCTTAAGTCTAGACAATTAACAAAACAATAAATCAAGGCCAGATTTGTAGCATTTACCAGTTCATGAGGTGTAAATACTAAGGTGAAACAGTTCGTAAGCAGCAGAGTCAGGATTCCAACCTTTGAGGGTCCCTCCTGTGAAAGTAGAAGCCCTTCTCTCCTGGTAGAATCAAATACTTCGGAGTTCTTTATCTCATTCTTAGCAAAGGAGAGGGCGTGGGGACTAATACTCCTCTGGAAGAGCTGTCTGCCTCACCTTGAATGTCAGAATGGCACAAAGACTCAGGAGAGACTTGGGAACCAGGAGGTTTTGATCGGCTCCCTTCAACAAATCATATGAGATAGTTTCATATGGTCTATTCCATAAAGGGGTCAGTTAGGTGGTGCAGTGGATAGGTCACTGGGCCTAGAGTCAGGAAGACTCCCTACTGAGTTCAAATCTGACCTCAGACACTTACTGTGTGACCCTGGGCAAGTCACTTCACCCTGTCTGCCTCAATTTCCTCATCTGTAAAATGACCTGGAAATGGCAAACCACTCCAGTATCTCTGCCAAGAAAACACCAAATGGGGTCACAGAGAGTTGAACATGACTGAAGTGACTGAACAGCATTCCAAGAAGACATCTTTTTTTATTTTCCCAGACATCTTTTTTACTTTCCGTAGGTTTTTGTTTTTGTTTTTTTTTTTTTTGGTAATGTATCTAAGAGAGTAGGAACTCATTTATCTAACACCTTCAGAAATGAGTGAACTGATCAGGAAAAGTGAATATGTCCCAGACAGCTAAAGCTTCCCTCTTCAAATGCAGCCCTTTGGTCCAAATATCTCTTGTCTTTGAAGCAGCACCACGCTGGGGAAAGAACCATGAATTTACAGTCAGAGGTCCTGGGCTCAAATTCTGCCTCAGCCACTTATTACCTCTGTAACCTTGGTCAAGTCACTTAAAACCTCTTATCCCCAATGTCTTCATCTGTAAGATAAAGGGACTGGACTCAATGGTCTCTGAGATACCTTCTACCTTTAAATCTGTGGTCCTGGGAATTGAATTGAGTTCAGTTGAATTGGTGGACTGTGTGTTATATACAATGTGTATCTCCCCTCGGATCTAGCATAAAGCTCTACACAAAGCAGACAGGTAAGAAATATTATTTGGATGAAGTGGAATGGAATGAGCTCTAGGATGCTTGGGTCTCAGCTAGAAGTCCCCACTGCCCTTCCCTGGCTACTTATGTCTTCTCACAATCATTGCTGGATCGCCATTAGGACAGAAACCCTACAGGTGCTCCCACTCAGAGCTCAAAATCATAAGCTCATAGGACCTTGTGTGGTGGAGTGTATGGAGTTGGAAAGACATGGGTTCAAATCCCAACACTGTTACTAACTGTATTGATGAGAATACAATCAATGCCCTAAGAACTGAGTTGCTTTTCCCTAGTTTATTCTCCAACCTGAAGGCATCCTAAAGTCTCTTTCCCTTGTCTTGGAATACCATAAAACTTCCCCCCCATCCTGGACCACAAAATTCCTTGTCTCCCTCATCCTGGGTCACAAATTTTCCCCTGTCTCTCTTGTCCTGTCCTTATAAAAACAAGCCTCTGTGCCTCTGTAAATTGCTAGTCCTTCTTCCAGGGCTAACCCGCTGCTTTTGCATCAATAAAGCACCCAATGGCTACAGAGAAGGTCTAAGTGAATTCTTTCATACCTGAACCAGCTCTAACAACCATAAATCTCACCAGTGCGGCTCTGCACAAGTCACCCAAATTCTCTGAGCCTCAATTTCCTTATCTGTGATGACAATGCCTGTAGCATGGTCATGAAGTTCACATGAGATTCTCTATACAAAGCATTTGGTGAATTTTAAAGTGACTTAAACCCCTTATTACCCAGAGTGTTTCAGTCTTCCCCCCATTGCAATCCATGCTCCCCATAGCTACCAAAGTGACCAGGTCAGCCTCCTATTCAGTCATCTGTAGTAGCTCCCTGTTTCCTCCAGGATCAGATAGAGCCTCTTTTGACATTTAAAGCTCTTCCCACTCTGGCTGCTTCCCACCTTTTGGGCTTCTTACACATTACTCCCCTGCACAGCCTCTCTAGTCCAATAGCGCTGTCTATTTGCTGCTTCTCTCTTGTGCCTCTATCTCCCCTCTCCGTGTTTTTGTACTAGTTTTCCTTCATGTCTGGAATGCTATTCCCCTCACCTCCATCCCATAGTTTCTCTGGTTTCCTTCATGACTTAGCTCAAATCTCACCTTTTGCAAAAGATTTTTCCTGGTCGCCCAGATGCTAGTTTCTTCCCCTTCCATGGTACCTTTTATCTACTCTGGGTCCAGTTATATACACATTGTTGCCTACCTCCACTACAACATAAAGTCCTGGATCAAAGGCTCCCCATTGCTTAGCATGGGACCCGACACATAGGAAGAATTAAATAGATACTAATTGAGAGATTGCTGATGTCAGATGGGGGATGGGGATCCTCTGAGCGGTTCAGCCCACACCTCCGGCACTGCCTCTAGCTCCAGGCATCATACCCTTGCCAAATCAAAGTGAATACGAAGGGGGGATGGGGCGATGCAGTGAGCTGTATATTTTTCTTCCTTTCATCCATCCACATCCTGGCTCACTGGTGACCCTTTCAAACCTCAAGCTTCCATACCTTCTCCATCTTACCAAACCCTACAGCACCGCCACCACCATCACTTCCTGTCCTCCCCTCTCCCCCCACCCGGAAAGCTAGGACAGGATTCATTTTTTACCATACTTTTCTGTGCCTCCCAGATAATAGCAAATTAACATCCACTTGGTGAAGTAAAAAGAACATGCACTGGACTTGAAGTCAGGAACTCTAGGTTCAGATCCCAGCTTTAATACTTATTAGCTGTATAGATGGGCACCTAGGCGGCTTCATAGTGCACAGAACACCAGACCTGGAGTCGGGAAGGTCTGAGTTCAAATATGACCTCAGACACTTCCTAGGGTCACCTCAGTTTCCTCATCTGTAAGATGGGCTATTAGGAGCACTTACCTCCTATCTGTAAAATTGAGATAATAATAGCACCTGCCTCCCAGTGTTGTTTGAGGATCAGATGAGATATTTGTAAAGCACTTAGCCTAGTGCCCAGCAGATAGTAGGCACTCTATAAATATTAGCCATCATCATTATTGAAGCAAATCAATTAACCTCCTAGGGCGATTGCTCTTGCTGTGAAATGACGATTATGATCCTGGTACTGCCTGCTTCATAGAGTTGTTGTGAGGAGAGCTTTGTAAACCACCTGGAAGACGTCTCTCATGGTATAGTCATATCCCCCGATTGGGACTGGGAAATGCTGAAGTTATTAGGTTGTTTGCAATTTTTACCAGGAAGCCTTCCAGGAGGAGACTCAGTGAGGGACTGGGGGAGGGGGAGAAAATTAACAGAGGAAGCCCACAGTTCATAAAGGTTCCTTCACCAGATCCAAGACCTCCCCCATTCTTTGTTTCCTTCTTTCCTTTGAGTGTTTCTCAGCCTAGACCTTGGTATTTAACTCAGTCCTAGATCCATGGCCAGGAGCTGCCAGGCAGGGCTGTTCTTGACAGACCCAACACTTAACCAGAGAAAATGTTTTAGAGATGGGAGTTCCTAATGCAGGGAGGAAATTTCATGATGAGCAAGCTATGTGTTCCCAATCTAGGAATGAGCTGGCATTAGGAAACTGAAACAGTTTCCAACTTTTCCTGTTAAAGGTCTTCCTTTAAAAAGAAAACTTAAATTTCCAGAACAACAGATAGAGCTATTTTAAATGTAAATGCCTAAAAATGAAAAGAAAAGGTAGTTGGATTGTCTACAGATACAGCACCGCGATATGAAGGCAGGGTGGTTCAATGGATAGAACACTGGCCATAAGTCAGAGGACAAGGGTTCAAATCCTGACTGCCATGCTGGAGATCACAGGAACCTCAGAGACCAGCTAGTCATTGTAACCCATGCCTGAATGTGCACCTCCTCATCCACAGAGCCAATGGGTGCTCATCCAGCCTTTGCTTGAAGACCTTCATGGGGGAGATAATGGAAGGCAACCTGTTCCTCTTTGGGATAGCTCTTGAGGTTAGGAAGTTTTCTCCTGCTTCAAGCCTAAAGCTGCCTCTTTGTAATGTCTACCCACTCCTTTCTGCACTGGAGGAAAAGGAGGAATAGTAGCTATCTTCAATTCTTCGAAGGGCTATGATAAGAAATAATAGTAACAATTTATATAGCACCTCCTCTGTCCCACATACTGTGCTAAGCAGCTTACAGTTACCTCATTTGGTTCTCACAACAACCCTAGTACATGCTATTATTATCCCCATTTTACAAATGAGGAAGCTGAGGCAGACAGGGTAAAGTGACTTGCCAAGGGTCACACAGCTAGTGAGAGTTTGAAGTCAAATTGGAACTCAGGTCTTCTTGACTCTGATCTGCCTCAAGACTCTATTAGCCCACCATTATTATTAACCCCAATGACTGTACCATGAGGCACTTAGTATCTGTGTTGCTATGGTCACAAGTCACTTGGTTTCCCTTTTTCCTCTCTTTTCCAGAGGATGATAATATCTCAAGTACCCACCTCATGGGCTTGTTATGAGGACGACACCTTGTCAATCAATATCAATGTAAATCGCTATTATTACAATTAACGCTGGGCTACAATCTAGCAGTGCCATTGGTAGGACTGCTTACCCTCCTATCAAGTAGTCCTAGAAGGCTGTATTTTGAAAGTTATATCTATTCTTCATCAGTTTTTTATCCCTTCCAAAATGTCAACTGTTGTTTTTTTCATACTTAAGAAGAGTCTTACTCAGATGACATGCCTCACCCACCTTCTAATTTGCTATTCCTAATCAGTGGTGGATTGCAAGACCAAATAACCTATTTTATTAGAACTATGGGTAAAATAAGAGTAAATTGGCATCACATGTTAAGTGCATGAGCTTTATGATAACTATTCCGTCACCACTTTTTTTCTGCCTATTCTGTAGAGAAGCTATGTTTAAGAGGGCTAACACTGCCAAGCAGTCTGATCTCTGGCTCAATAGGGCCTTTCACTAGCTGGCAAAATCTGCCAAAGACCCCAGGCCTTGAAATGGCTATATTGCAATCCTCCCAATTCTTCGTGATGCTAGTCAAACTTTCCTCTCTTCATGCACCTCCTGGTCCAGCTATTTAGTAGTAATAATACCAACAATTAATATTTATAGGATAACAGTAGGCTGGCAAAGTACTTTTTTAAAAAACTGAACTATGACTTTCTTGGTGTCTATCAACGCCTGGCCTCCAACTTATTGTCCTTGACAGATGCCCTGCACATTGAGAAATGAAGTAGCACGTCCAGACTCAGGTGGCCAGCACATACATGTCAGAAGCAGGACATCAGCCTGAGCCTTCCTGGAGCCAAGATCACCTCTTTAGGCTTTACACATACTGCCTTTAGTCATCATACGCATTATCGTTTAATTTATTCCTTTGTCAATATAATTTTTGTAAGGAGTTGTCAGTCTGGCCCCAGACACTATCTATGGGGCCCTGGGCAAGTCACAACATCTCATCCTCAGTTTCTTCATCTGTAAAATGTCGCACCTACCTCCCAAGGTCATGGTGAGGCTCAAACGAGGTAACATTTGTAAAGCACTTTCCAGTCCTTAAAGCACTATATAAATGCTAGCTATAATAATTATTATCAGATAATTGTTATAATTGTATTAATAATACTAAAATAATTAAAATTAATAAAATAATTATCATTACTGAAACAATGACAAGTAATGTATGTTTTCCTAGGCATGATTTCTATTTCGTAACATACAGCTCATGTTGAATCCTGATTTTCAAACACTTTCTCCCTTGAACACATGGAAATTGAAATTCAAAGGTTAATCGATTTGTCCAGTGCTACATAGATAATAAGGAGAGGGTCAGGGTCTAGAATTCAGTATGTCTGTCAACAAGCATTTATTAAGCATCTACTAAGTGCCAGACACTGACCTAGGTACTGGGGATACGAAGAGATGCCCCCCTCCACACACACACCCCACAGTCCCTGCCCTCAAGGGAGCTACATTCCAATGGAATTCAGGTCACAGAATCACAAATTTACATAATCTCCAAGTCAGTAGGGTCCTCAGAGGGAACCCAAACCTGAACAAGACTTCTTTCTACAACTATTCCCCATGAGTGGTCATCCAACCTTTGTTCGAAAAACCTCTAGAGAAAGGGAACCAGTAAACTGCCCAGACAGCCCATCCCACTGTTGGACCACACTAATTGTCAGGTAGTGAGCGTTTCCTTTCCTCAAGCCTAACTGCCTTTTTGCAATTTCTTTTTTTCTCCCAGCTTCACCTTCTGAAGCTAAACCAGTTAAACACCTCCTCCATGTCATAGCCCTTCAAATACTTGAAGACAGTTGGTTATCAAGTTTCCCTCTCCCCCCAGGCTTCTTTTCTCCTTTCTAATCACCCCCAGTTCTTTCTGACACCTTCTTTATGAAAAATATCTTGCTACCAGGCCTCCAGGAGAAAGCAGGGCTCTGCTTACATGGGGTGAATATTTATTGTATTGTTGTTAGAAGGTTACTTGAGCGGCCTGATGGAGACACGGTGGATTTATGAGGAGCCCAATGTTAACGTGCAGCATGTCAAAGTGTATGAGTTTGGTCAGATTTCTGAATTCTGTTTTGCTAAAATGTAATATTGAAAAAGTGGGAGCTGAGATCATTACTGTCTCTGTTAGCAATAATTGATATTGTGGCAGATAGCCAGCATTATTAGAAGGAAGAGAATGGAACAGTCTGAAGACAGCAAGGACTCAGATACTTTGTAGGGATCACAGACAGATCCTTGCTTGTCTGGGAGAGGCTTTGAGGTACAATGTATGGGATGGGATTCTGGACTTGGCATGTAGACACTTACTACCTGAGTGACCTTGGGCAAGTCATTCATCCTCAGTAGGCCTCATTTTCCTCATCTGTGGAATGCAACGGTTAGGCTAGATGGCTTCTGAGTTCCCTTTCAGCTCTACGTCTGTAATCCTATGATAAGTAAAGTGGTGCAATGAATAGCTGTTGGACTAGGAGTCAGGAAGACATGAGTTTCAATTCTGCCTCAGATACTAGCTATGTGACCCTCGGTGAGTCACATAAGCTCTCTGTACCTCAGTTTCCTCATATGTGAAAAGAGGGGAGCCTTAAAGCCTTCTCTAAATGATGTCAATGTTCATCATCACTATGATCCGAAGCCCCGCTTTTCTTTAAAGAAAAAGAGTTCTAAGGCAAGAGGCAGACCCCCTATATGTAGAAGAGGTGTATCTCTTCTAATTGAGGCCAGGGTTGGGAGGATCAGCTGAGGTAATGTTTGTAAAATACTTTGTGCAGTGTCAGGAACATAGTAAAGGCACTCAATGAATGCTTATTTGCTGCCTTCAGATAATCATCATCATTCTTATCTTATGATTGATCCTGTGGAAACCCACATTTGAATCCTGGCTCTGACACCAGTTGAATGATCTCTGAGGCTCAGTTTAATCACCTATACAATGGGCATTATAGTACCAATAATAGCTACCTCAGTGTTCCAAGGGTCAGATGAGATTGTCAGTAAAGTTCTTTGCTGTTGAAGAAACTGAGACCCCAGTCATCCAAGTAGTGTCAGAAGTGGCATTTGAACACAGGGCTTCTTCCACTGTGTGCTGTACTTCTGCCTTCATCCTGGATAGTTCCACCTTGCAGAGAACTGCAAATGAAATGGCCCTCAGGAATGTGAGAGCAGGGACTGGTTTTTGCCTTTCTTTGTATCCTCAAGACTCAGTGCCTGGCACATGGTAAGCACTTAACAAATCCTAGCTGCCAAGCCCACTCTCCCTGAAGAAGGCAGTAAAAGAAATCCTTTATGTCTTCTCCCAGAAAAAAATGGCCACATACATTTGCAGGATGAGTATTTACAGAGCTCAGTAATAGATGTAATTCCATTTTCTAAATTAGGTACTCTAAGAGTTATTCATTGAGAAAAGATAATATCTAAATGCTCTGCATGTCCATTAATAATAATAATAGTGTCTAATATTGTTCAATACTTTACAAATAGGAAGGAGGACAGAATAGATAGAACCAGGGAGACCTGGTTCAAATCCTGCCTTGGATACACAGTTTGCATGACCCAGGGAAAGTCACCTAACTTGTCAATATTCTAAACAATGCCCCAAGACTAAGCTGCAGAGAAGGCAGTGACCTTCCAATACAAGTGATGCCAATGACATCCCTGTCCCATATCCCAGTCATTCCATTCATATAATAGTCCAGAAGCATCTAGAGGAAGAATATTTCCTGCATTAATTGTACAGCCCAAATCTGTCTTGGGGAGTAATGATAGCAGTTCCTATAATTTAACTAGGCTGGAGCCTGGGAAACCCAAAACCGATTCTGGAGTCCCAAAGAAGAGGGACTTCTCTTGTCTGTAGACTGTAGGGCAGACTTTCTTCTTCATTTCCTAACATTCCATCAGGTTTGTGTGTCTTCTAGAATCATATATTCTCAGAGTTAGAAGGGACTGAGAAAAGTCAGCCGGGGAGCATTTAAGATAGACCAGCAGAACCAAGTTTGACACAAAGGAAAAATGGGCAGTGATCTACATGATAGAGATTGAGAAGGGGTTAAAAGGTCCCCTGTTCTCCAATGTTAAAGGTCATGTTAAAGTCTGTACTCTCCTACTTATATAACCCAACAACCTCCTTCATTCCCTCCCTCCCTCCTTCCTTCTTCCTCTCTTTCCTTTCTCCCTTTTTTCTTTTCTCTCCCTCTCTTCCTCCTTCCTTCCTTTCTTCCTCCTTCCTCACTTCCTTTCTTTCTTCTTCACCCTCCTTCCTTTTTTTCCTTTTCCCCCCTTTCTTCTTTCTTCATCTCTTCCTCAGGTGATAATCTCCAAGACTACACACTGATATACAGCAGATATTTGTTTATTACTAATACTAATTTAGAGATGAGTTCCTCATCTGCACCAGTGCAAAAAGTTTTCAGAACTTTTTGACACCAGTGAAATGAGAAAGAGAGAGAAAGAGAAAGGGAGGGGGAGAGAGAGAGAGAGAGAGAGAGAGAGAGAGAGAGAGAGAGAGAGAGAAACTGCATTGTTGACTCATCTTGTTATGCACTAGGGCTCTGAACAGTGTTTTTGCCTCAGTCATACACAGAGTGTCCTTGAAGAAAGGTGACATTTTGGGGTTCTTCCATCTCCATACCATGGTAACTCAATGGCCTTTATTTCTCCTGAATTTCAGCTTGACACCCATTTTCTGTTCTCTTCTGATATCCATTCTTACTGACTAAGGAAATTTTGGATTCTGATATCATTCTGCAGAATCCCGGAAACCCTCACTGCTTCTTCTCTCCTTCTCTTTATCCCTGTCCCAGCTGATCCTCCCCTACATATTTGGGGAAAGGGATGAGAGAAATAGAGACAGAAAGACACAGAGAGAGATGAAGCAGAGATAGAGAGAGAAAGAAAGTGGGCAGAGGACTGAGGGAGGACAGGGAAAGAGAAGAGAGAGGGGGTGGGTGGGAGGAGGAAGGAGAAAAGGAGAGGGAGGGAGGGAGGAGAGAGAGAGAGAGAGAGAGAGAGAGAGAGAGAGAGACAGAGACAGAGACAGAGAGAGAGAGACTTCCAGATTGATGCAGTCTTAATAATTAAAGGACACATCTCTTGTCCATCAGTCTAGGTAAACAAAGGAGACAGGCAATTACTGGGGCCAGGACCCATAGAAAGTTAGTGTGCTCACACTCGGTTTTTGTGAAATTGTCCCTTTTTCCTCTTAGCACCTCCGCACTCATTGCTCCTTCATCTCAGTTGTCCAAGTGCTCTGCTGCCACACATGTCTTATCTCACACAGTAGATCCTAGAATCTTAGAGCTGGACAGGACAGGAGTTGGGGGATAATTTAGTCCTTCCCTCTTTCATCTTACAGATGGGGAAATTGAAGCTCAGAGAAGGGAGCTGTTTCGCCCAAGGTCACATGAACAATTGCAAAATGGGGGACATATCGACCACATTCATTCTTTCATTTATTCATTAGATTAACATTTTAATGTGTCTACTATGTGTAAAGCATTGTGTTAAGTGCCAGGGAAAATGGAAAATTCAGATAAGCCTCTGTCCTCCTGAGCTTCAGGCTCATCCCCCCAACCCTGACTCCCAATAAGACACTTGCCACATCATATAGGCTTATTTAGCCATTAAAAGTACACGCATTAAAAATGCCAGAGCATTCCTATAAAGTCATTCCTGAAATAATAAAAGATTTTCAAAAACATAGCCAAAAAATGAGTTTCTGGAGAGAAAAAAATCTCAGAATCCCTTAATATGTGTTCATTGCAAATTAAGTAGAGTAATCTAGAGGCAAAAATTCTGGAAACTTGGGTTTGCTCCAGCACTAATTAGTTGTGGGGGACTAGGTAACTCAATTCATTGAGTCTTAGTTTCCTTCTCTGTAGAATGGGGCCATAATCCCACCGCTGCTTCCCTCCCTCCCAGGCTTGTCAGCTCAATAAGGTATTCACCAAGCATTTGTTGTCTTCAGAACATGTAATGTATGAGCAAGTGCTTGAAAAAAATATAAAGCTATATAAATGCAAGGGACTTTTATTATCCCCAGCTCTGCTGCAATGCAGCAAGAACTTGGATGGTGTTTACTCCTTGGGAGGAAGACAAAGAGGCAGCTGTCACAAGCTGTTTCCCTCTCCCTTGTCCTCTCCGTTGCCTTTTGTACTTGTCTCATGCAGACTGGACCCTTTAGAGGCATTAACCCTCAACAAACTGAAGGCCTTATCTTCATCAATCAATAAGTATTTCAAAGTAACAACCATGCCACAGAATTATGGGATATCCAAGCAGAAGGGGAATTCAGGCTCTACCCCAGCCTAGACCCACCCCTTACCTCCCAAAGAAGCCTTCTGTAACATCCCTATTTATAAAGAACTATGGGTAACTCACTGCCAGGCTCTGGGGATACAAGGAAAACACAAGGGAGAACCTCCCAGGCCAGGGAGTCCAACTGATACTCAATCAGGAGTCCCCTCTACAACATCCCTTATCAGTGGTCCAATAAGCTCTGCTTGAAGACTTTCAATGACAGGGAGATCACTATTTCCCAAAATTCCAGTTCTAGATCCCTCTGGCTGTTGGGAAATTGTTGGGTTTTTCATAAGTAAAGCCTAAATCTACCTCTTTGCAACTTCTATCTATCACTTTTAGTTTTGTTAATTTTATTACAATGGGGGTGGGTGGGAAGGAACCAAAAAAAAGGATTCTAGAAGTCATATATTTATAAATTTAGATCTGGAAGGGACATAAGAGGTCATCCAGCACAATCACCTCATTTTACAGGGGAGGAAACTGAGCCCAGGGTCTTCTTCATTAATAAAAATGAAAAGATCATTCCACTGTGGACTAGGGGGATTGCAGCGGCAGTAGAGTCCCTGACTGACCATTGGGAGCTGTGGTGTGACTCAGTCAATGACCTGGGCTCGCTGAGCTGTAGTTTCCTCATCTATAAAATGAGACAGTTGGACTAGATGATGTCCAAGATCCCTTCTAGCCCTAGAGAAAGAGCTTGGCACAGTTTGGGGAACATAGTAGGTGCTCAATAAGTGCTTGCTGAAAAGAACTGAATTAAAATTGGTGCAACTGGGATGTGGGAGGTACTATGGAGAGAGAACCTACAGGACTTGGCAACAGAGCAGACTTAGGAGACAAGAGACGGGGAAGAATCAAAGATGACTTGGAGTCTTTGAGGACTAGTTTGTGATCAGTCAATCCCCTCCCCAGATGTTTTTTGCCAATGTTGTCAACCAAGTCCTGCATCTGTGCAATTTGCATTTTGTATCTGAAGAGAGTTATTATTATCCTTGCCGGATTTCACCTTCGCTGTTCAGGCCCAGTACCCTATCCTATCAAAATAATTCAAAATCTTGATATGACAATTTCTGGCATTAGCAAGCAGTCTCTCCCAGCTTTCTACTCCCACCAGAATATAAGCTCCTTGAGGGCAGGAATGATTGTTGAGTATGTATCCTCAGTATCCTTCATCGTTACTGGCACAAAGTAAGTACCTAATAAATGTATGATAGGTTAAATTGAATTGAGCCATCTTTGAGAGATGCCTGTGACTTTATCTAAGTCATTAGATCAATGATGAGGACTGTTGGACCAATTTTACCAAGTAAGTGTGAAGTCAAGTACTTTGTAGACATTGGGAAAATGAATGTTTCCCAGATTGAAACCCCCTAAAATATCAAAGAACTACTACTGACTTTGTTAATAATTCTCACTATTCCTTAACATTAGTTACTATTATCAGAAATAGCAGTTATTATTACAGATAATATGATGCCGTGTAAATAATGCTGGATTTAGAGCCAGAGGTGCTAGGTTCAAATCCTATGTTCATCTACTATTTGTGTGACATTGGACAAGCTCCTGAAGCTCTCTAGGACTTGGTTTCCTGATCTGTAAAATGAGGCAGTTGGATCACATGAACTCTGAGGTCCCTTCTGGGTCAAATCTATAAGTGAATGGAGTCCATGAGGCACAGAGCAAAGATAATGAAATAAGTGAACTTTTCCTCAGTTTCTTAATCTGTAAAATAAGGGGGTTGGAAGAAAACTAAGTCTAGAGTCAGGAAGACCTCAGTTCAAATTCTGCCTCAGACAATTAAGTTTCCAATTAAGGCAAGTCACTTACCTTCTGTCTGCCCCACTTTTCTCATCTGTAAAATGGGGATAATAATGGCACCTACTTCCCATGGTTGTTGTGAAGCTCACATAGTATTTGTAAAGCAGTTAGTACAGTGCCTGGTCCAGAGCAGATATTTCATAAATGCTTGTTTCCTGCCACCTTTCTTCTTTGTTGGCCCCTGAGTCTCTTCCAGCCCTACAACTATAACTAACCCTCATTTTTTTTTGATTGGGAGGAGGCAGGACATTTGGGGTTAAGTGACTTGCCCAAGGTCACACAGCTAGTAAGTGTGTCAAGTGTCTGAGGCTGGATTTGAACTCAGGTCCTCCTGACTCCAGAGCTGGTGCTCTACTCACTGTGCCACTTAGCTGCCCCATAACCCTCCTTTTAATAGACAGAGGGGGAGGACTCATTTTAGTAATGGGTGGAGGTCTACAGGTATGGAATACGTTGATACTTGTAGCCAGTGTGCCAGTTGGGTTTGAATCAAATCTTTGTTATGAGGGAGGACTTATATATATTTAAAAAATAATTCTCGTTTTTAAAGAAGTGAATAAAAGGGAGGAGAAAACATTACAAGTACTTGGGGATGACCATGAATCTTCCCCTTACCCCATCTCTCCCCAAAAGACCACCAGGCTCTTTCACATAAAGGTATTTTTAGGACACAATGAGATTTATCTCCATCATCCCTTTCCTAGAATATGCTTCCAGGAGGCCACTGATGAAATACTGGCCTTAAATGATATCATGTAACCATCCATAAATTTTGGATCTCTCCAAAGCAGTTAGTTCTTCTGCCTGTAATTAGGGGTTTGAAAGTCAAATGATTTACGGGCTCATTTTTAATTACTGCTTGGTGAACTTTTCCCGTGTTAGGATTGTCACAACTTTCCTTAAGGATTCATCTCAAGCCAGGCAATACAGTAGGAAACTATTAACTCCTACTTTGGCTGGGCAATTATCTGCATTACAAGGTTTAGGCAATTAGCTGTTTAAGATGTCATTATATTTTGCCATCTGGTACACAGGAGTTTATGCAGATCAACAGGCACGTGCTGGAGTGGCTTTCTCTCTCTGACTCCCTTTCTCAACCCAAGTCATCACTCTAATGAGGCGAAGTCACTGTGCCTAGCACAGCTTAGGGACAGGTGTATACTGTCAAGCTTCATTTTCATTCAAGACCTGCATTTGGCCATTTTAGAGTATGCTACACAAGTGGGGGGGGGGGGGCGGAAGGGAATCAGTTCCTAACAATCTAGCAATGCCTGCAGATATGTTCCTGTAGTTGGGTAATGGGGAAGGGGGCATGTTCTCAAGGAGCCTACTCCTGATCTGATGGAGGACTTCTCCCAGGGAGCGAACACCCTCTCCACTGGCCAGAAGATGGGGAAAGAGATTTCCATTTGTTAGAAAGCAGGAAGGATGTATGATTTTGGCTGAAGTGGGACCTCCTAGTGTGGAAATTCCCTCCCCTTGCCCACACTGCTTTCCACTCTGTGAATGCCTAGATAAGTCCTAGAGCATCTTCAGAGGTGAAATTATTGCCCAAGGCTCACAGAACTAGGAAGCATCAGAAGTGAAATTTAAATGTAGGTCACACACTGTACTCTATCTCCTGTCTCTATGCCTTTTCATAGTCTGTCCCTCAAGCCTGGCGTTTCTTCCCTCCTCACTTCTGACTCTAAGAATTCCTAGTTTCCTCCTGGATTCAGATCAAGTGAAGCTATTTATATAAAATCATTCCTGATTTTCCCAGGGGCTAGTGCCTTCTCCTTGAATCTATCTTGTAGGTACATATGCACCCATATGCTAGAATTCAAGTTCCTGAGGCAAGGACTATTCTTTTTTAATTTAAATTTGTATCGCATACAGTGCCTGGCACATAGTAGGAGTGCAATAAATGCTAGTTGATTAACTGACTGACTCAAAGTTAAACACTGTCAACTCCAAATTCAACCCCAATAACAGAGCAATGACAGTTCTAGGACAGTGACTTCATCCATATGAGGAGCTCTCAATATGGAAACTTCCTCCACTAATATGATTCATAGTCTCCCAGAGTTTCTTGGAGCACAGAAAGATAAGTGACTTTCCCCAGATCATATAGCCAGTACTGTCCAAGGCAAGACTTGAACCCTTGAACTCTGACTCAATCCACTACACCAAAGCTGTCAAAAGTGCTGTATGTAACCAACAATATTTGGAGGTGCTGCCCCAACCTAATTAAAATGTAACTGGGAAATAGTAAACAAAATAAATAAAAATACAATAAAACATAGATAATGTTAATGTGTGGTTTTCTAAGTCAATATGCTGCCTTCTAGGATCCTTAGGTAGTTTCAGTTTCTATTTGAGTTGGATATTATTGAACTATTATTACAGCTGTCTCTCGATAAGGCCGATGACTCCGATCTGTGAGAGTTTACTAAATGCTTCACATTAAGTTATCCTGTATGATCCCCACATCTAGTGTGGTGGAAATAGGGGTGATTTGAGACCGTCAAGAACCTGATTTCCAATCATGGCTCTGCAGCTCCTTATTCACGTGATCCTGGGATTACCTAGGCCAATTCCCCTCCTGGGCCCAATAAGAGCCTTGGTCCACGCATGGCCTTTGAGGTCCTGTCGGGCTCCAGATCCTACTATCAACTGTGCAGGGGAGGTAACTGTCGCGATGATCCCCATGGTACAAGTGAGGAAACGGAGGCTCAGAAAAGGGGAAGGGTTTGTTCCTGGCATTATTAGGCCCCCAGGCCAGGTTTTCAGTAAGGAAGAATTTACCCCAGAATGGAAGGATTTACCCCAGGAGACACGACCCAGAGACCGCAATGAAGTCTCACGGGGTGTGCGTGTGTGTTTGGGGGAAGGGTGGTTTAAGCCCCTTCCCCTTCCTCTTCTCGTTTTCTGAATGGGTTTTCTTTTCATTGACTTCTCAACAATAGACTTCCAACCAGGCACCTCGAATTTCCCCTGGCTCCCAAGTTCAAGGCGGTAGGACATTAAAACAGCTCCCTCTAGTGTCCAATCTTGTTCCGCGGGTAAAAGGGGAAGGCGCGGGCAGAGATATTCAGGAAGGACTGAGCTCTCTGGGATCCCACCTGAATGAAGTGACTTTTCTCGTGGGGTTTTCCAGGCATCACTTACTGGCTTTCCCCACTGGTGTGGAGCTCAGTTAGGGAGCACACACACAGCTCTGGAAAATTGTATCCCACGAGAGAAGGGCTGCGTGAGCTTCCTACCTGGAGCCCTTTGAGTGGCCAATGGGCCGTCAGGAAAGGTAGTGAGCTCCCATAATTGAAGTCTTCAACAGAAGAACTGGGACCGACTTGTCGGAGCCACTGGGGAGGGACTACTTGTTCAGGGGAGCGTGGGGACTGGATGGGCCTCGAGGCCCTGTCCGGCTCTGAGACGGTGATTCTGAGCCCCTACGGAAAGACGGACATGGGTTTCGTGAGCTCAGAAGAACCATAACGAGGGGCCAACTCCCTTTCTCGCTTTGTTGACAGAGTCTAATCCAGTACAGTCCCACCAGGGAAGCTCCCGTGCGTGGTGGGAAGGGCTGGACTGGGTTAGGGGCGAAGGGAGCAGACCCCACTTGTAGATCTCTCCGAGAAGGAAGTGAAGAGATCCACAAGGCTGAGATGAAGCTGAGAGGAGTCTGGCTTTCCAAAGAAAGTGAGAAAGAAGAAACAGCCGGGGTGGGGGGAGGGTAAAGGAGGGGGGGAGAAGGAGCGGGGGAGAAGGAGGGGGAGAGAGATGATCACCGGAAAGGGGAGGGAGGAGGTTCTCACAGGATCATAGCTGGAGGACCAGGAGAGACACCAGAGGTCCGCTAGCCATATCTAGTTCAACGCTCTCGTTTTACAAATAAGGAAACTTACTAAGAGATTAAGTGGCTCGCCCAATGTCACACAGATGGTAAGCATTGCAAGAAGGATTTGAACCCAGATGCTCGGATTCCAGAGCCAGTGCCCCTTACACACCCAAAAGGAGCTCTGTAAAGGTGATAGACCCAGGGACACGTGTGCATATACATGCAGAGACACACTCACACAGTCGCCCAAACATAGGATCATAGATTTACAATTGTAAGAGACTTCAGAGGTCATCTAGCACAACCCGTTAGTCTGACAGATAAGGAAGCCGAAGCTACACACATATGCACAGGTAGGCGAGCTCAACAGACAGGCATACACATCATCTCATCTCTCTCTGCCTCTGGCTTTTACACACACACACACGCACACACACACACACACACACACACGCACACACACCTGTTCCCCACCCCCACCCCTACCCCGGCTCCCAAGTACATGGGGCAATCTCAATGAAATTTGGGGGGCCAGGGTAGCTTTGGGGAGAGTCCTCGGTAAGCTGAGGTGCGAGCGCGCTAATGATCTTTTTCTATTCAAAGTCGCCTTTGGAAAGCCCGAGCTTGGGCCGGCGTTGGGGATCTGGGTATCAGGCCCACAGCGCAGCCGGAGCGACCTAGGGCCCTATTGAAATGTGACACTAACGAGCCGGCTTGAGTGTTTCCTCGGTGAAGTTCTGAGGGGCTACAGCTGAGCCTGAGAAACGCCCGGCCCCTTTCCCAGGGGGGAACTTTCCATTCCTAGCTCTCTCCTCCCCCTTCTCCTTTTCCCTCCCTCCCTGCTCCCCTTCCCCACCCCCCAACTTATGGCTTCACTCTCTAGGTCTCCAGCCTTCCCCCACCGGGTGCTTAATCTGAAACACCGCCTTTAGGCGAGCACACACCCGCTTGGTCCTCCACCCTGCTTTCCCACTGTGGTTGATCAGCCGTATTTCAGTGACCCCATTTGGGGTTTTCTTGGCAAAGATACTGGAGTAGTTTGCCATTTCCTTCTCAAGCTCATTTTACAGGTGAGGAAACTGAGGCAAACAGGGTCACGCGACTTGCCCAGGATCACACAGCTAGCAAGTGTCTGAGGCCAGATTGGAATTGAGGAAGTTGAGTCTTCCTGACTCAGTGCTCTATCACTGTGCCACCTAGCTGCCCCTCTGTTTCCACCCCCCTCCACTTCTTCCCTAATTCTGCTAAATATTTGGGTGTCCCAAAGAAATATCTGGGAGCCCCCAAAAGCTATTGGATGGTAACTCCTGACAGCCGAGCCCCCTGGTCCTATCTGCAAGGGCACCAGTGGTTGTCTCTCAGGCCAGGCTGGAGCCCCATAGGCCAGACACTTCCTGTATTTAGGAAGGGTGAAGGGTTGGGAGGCTGCAAGAAATGTGCAAATGGGGGCTTCTTCTTCCTTCTCTTTGTCCTCTCAATTAGTGCTGCTTCCTGGTCCTTTTAGCTTTAGGCCACAACATAATAGAGTTAGAGCTGAGAGGTACTAGAGATCCATTCATTTTATAGAAGAGGAAAACTGTACCCCCAGAGAGATTCAGTGATTTCTGGAAGGTCACAAAGGTGTTAAGGGCAGAGACTGAACTTGAACCCAGGCCTTCTAAACCCAGCTCTTCCACATCAGGCAGAGAGAGAGAGAGAGAGAGAGAGAGAGAGAGAGAGAGAGAGAGAGAGAGAGAGAGAGAGAGAGATAACTCAAAACTTTGGGCTCTTTTTCTAGAGGAAAGGAATGAAGGTGCATTATTCATTCAAGTCTTCATTCATTCCTGCATGCATTTATCTTGTGTTTGCTGAGCTCTTGGGGGCAGAGTACTAGAGGCAGCTGATAAAGTTAGGAAAAACCCCACTGAACTTGGAATCAGAAACCCTGGCTCACTGGTGTGACCTTGGACAAGTACATTCAACTTCTTCAGTCTCAGTTCCCTCATTTGTAAAATTGGAATGACTTCCAATTATCTGCTTCAAAGAGTGGTTTCTGGAAAGAGCTCTAAGTATTTATAAATGTGAGTTGTTATGATGATTAGTCATTTACGGGGATAATAACATCATGTAAAGAAATCAGTTCCTGCCCAGGGTTGTGAACCCCTACTTACTAGCTCCTAGCTGACTTGGGGCAGCTGAACCTCTCTGGGCCTCTGCTGCCTCCTCTGTAGAATGAAGGCTTTAGACGAGACGGCTCTGAGATACCTTTGGGCTCGAGCTCCATGATCCTCTGAACCTTCCAAAGAGGGTAGGGCAGATGGAAACTTCCTAGATTCCAACAAAACTAACACACATGACAGGACTGACTGGGCTTCAGATGTGACTTTGAATAACATTAGGTACCAAGAGAAGGGTACATTCTTGCCAAGTAAAGGGTGGAAGGGGCACCAGGTTTTGAGTCCCAGCTCTGCCATCTTTGTTACCTTGGGCAAGTCACCATTGAACTTTTGTGGGCTAGACTTAATGACTGCAGTTGGGACCTTGTGGGAGGGGTGTGTGTGTGTGTGTGTGTGTGTGTGTGAGAGAGAGAGAGAGAGAGAGAGAGAGAGAGACAGACAGACAGACAGACAGACAGACAGATGGACAGACAGAGATAGAGACAGAAAGACAGAGAGGAAGGGAAGGGAGAGAGAGAAGAAGGGAGAGAGAGGCAGGAGGGGAGGTAGAGGAGGAGAGAAGATCAAGAGGTTGAACATCAACCCAAAGGACAGTGGGGTACAATGGAGAGAGCTATCGATTTGGCACCAGAAGAGCTAGATTCAGATTTCAGCTCTTCCACTTCTAGCTCCGCAACCTTGGACAGATCCTGAACTCTCTCCCCTTCTGTGAAATGAGGAGGTTGGCCTGGTGACCTCTGATGTTCATTCCAGTTGTTTTGCCTAGAAGGAAAGGCATGGAGGCAGAAGAAGAAATAGCATTAGCTAAGACTTGGAGCCGGGGCCTGATTTGGGGAATCTGGTGAGTTGGAACTGGCTTAGAGAACAGACATCATATTAGGGAGTAACAGAAAGGACAGATTGCAGAGAGCCTTGAAGGCCAAGCTGGGGAGTTTGGACTCAATCCTATAGGCAGGAACTTGTTTCAGCTGTTTGTCCAATCAGTCCAGGGAATTCCAGAGTTCTTAGCAACCATCTCTGGGGACCTCTCGGAGGAAGCTGTGGTTATGGCAAACATGCTTAATTGGGGTCAGTCCCTCTCTGCCTCAGAAGCAGGGCCTGGGCTTCTCAGGTGTGAAAAGCTGACCAGAAAGATCCAGCAACTCCCAGATGCTTCCAAAACATTGACTTTTACACCCCTGGCTCCCAGTAATTGAATCACTGAGCAGTCGGCCCATGAATGGGTCCACCTAGGCCAATAACTCCTTGTATGGGGTTTTCAGGCCCCTGCCAAGGGTGACTCCTAAAAGCTTTGGCTACCACCATCGGGAGCTTAGTTTTCTGTCATAAGCCAGCCCCAATTTTGCCTGAGCTGGGGGCTGCTCAGAACTGACCTTTAGCCTACAGCTGTCTTGGGGGGTTGCCCACATTCCAGGGCCTCCTCCAGATGTCAGAGGCTGGAGCTGGTTTGGAGAGTCTCCCTTTTGCATTACAAAGTAGATAATAGGTAATTAAAGGGGCCTGCAAAGTTTTCTGGGGACTGGCGGGCTTACATGTCAGGTCTACCATTAGATACTAAACCCTGGGATACTACAAAAAATTTTTTTAAGACTGTGAAGAAATAACCGAGCTCTCCAGATGTTTCTACGGGTACTGTTTATATTCTAGTTAACAATAAAAGCTGATATTTGTACAGCTCTTAATTTGCAACATGCCTTACAGCCATTATTTCATTTGGTCCTTACAACAGCTTTGTGAGATAAGGGGCACAGAAAGGAATTAGCATTTATTAAGTGTCTACTGTGTTCCAGGAACTTTCTAAGTATGATCTCATTTGAATCTCACAACAACCCTGTGAGGGTAGGTGCTGTTATTATCCCTAATTTACAGTTGGGGAAACTGAGGCAGACAGAGGTTAAGTACCTTGCCCAGGGTCACACAGCTAGTAAGCGTCTGAGACTAGATCTGAACTCAGGTCTTCCTGATTCCAGACCCAGCACTCTATCCACTTTACCACCAGCTGTCTGCTCTTATTAGCATTCCCATTTCATAGGTAAGCAAACTGAATGAACTTAAGTGATCATACAGCTAATTAAGTGTCAGAGGGAAGATTTGAATCCAGGTCCTTTGAGTCACGTTGTCTTTTTACAACAAACAGGCAACTTCTCAAATTCTTTTTTTTAAACTTTTAGCATTTCTACATATTCATTATCTTTTAAGCCTCACAACCATATTATCAATATCATCCCCACTTTAAAGATGAGGAAACTGAGTCAGAAGAAAACGGAGTGCTTGCCCAAGGTCAGGACAGGATTCCAATGGAGATCTTCCGGACTCCAAATCTTCTCCGCCACACCAATTGCCTGTGTTTCACACACACACACACACACACACACACACACACACACACACACACACGCCTGAACTTAGCACGGTGCCTGACACTTAGTAGGCACTTAATAAACTCTTGGTGATTGATTGAATGATTGGTGGGGCAAGTGGAGGCAGCTACTCAAGGAACAGAGGCAGCCCAGCTTTTGTAAAGAGGTTAGAATTGACTTTGTGACTGTGTATAACAAATGGAACCAGAGACTAGAATTTCCCAGTTTTCCAAGACTCTCTCATCCCATCCCCACCCCCACCCCAGGCATTTATAAGACTTAAAACAAGCATAGCTGAGGATAATGGCATGAATGGAGGATTAAAATTCTTGTAAATGTAATTCAGTAAGCGGTCCAGGTAAGCATGGGACTTGCCTGTCATCGGCTAGCAGCCAGGGTGCTTGGGCCGGAGTGCCGGATTATAAAGAAGTTTGGTGGGTGAGGGCAGGAAGGTGGAGCCGCATGGCCAGAAGTTTTGATTATGAATTTAGACTGTGATCCTCCTCCAACTTTCTCCCCCTCAGCCCCAACAGCTGGAGCTGATCTCCCAGCCTCAAGTTTCTCTTAAGCTTTCCTTTGGACTTCTCCTTCCCTTTTTGGGTGTTAGTAATTTGTGTATTCCTCCCTACCCCCACCCCTGTTAAATCAGAAACTCCTTGAGAATAAGCTTTATGGTGTGGCCCTGAGCTCCAGCATATGCCTCCAACACTGCCCTCCAAACGCCCACTCTAAGGGCCCCTGCCATATCCAGAGCAGACCCAATCCCATGTCTCCTACCTCTAGCCACCTTCATGCCATCCTGCTGCATAAATACCCATCCTTCCCTGCCCTTCTTACCCTATGTCATCCTCTTCCAAATCTGGCTCTGAAAACAGTAATCAAATCAGTCAAAGGACTGGACTTGAGGACTTAGAGGGCCACATGTGGCCTCAAGGCCAGAGGTTTCCCACTCCTGATAGGAGAATCAGGGAGGGCTTCATGCAGGAGAAGGTGGAACTGCTTGAGTTGAGCTTTGGAAGAAAGTAGGATTCATACAGTCATTCATTTGAATTGAGCTTCTAGAGTCCAGGAACCTTAAACTTTGTTCATAGCAACAAGTGCAGTACTCTACGTTCAGTATTCACTCCAGAAATGTTGGGTTTTGTTCCCCATCCCTTCCAAATGGCAGTATTAAGAACACCTCTTTAATTACCCAGCTGCCCCTAAGCTGAGCATCATGGGAAAGGCCAATTCCTTCAACAGCAAAGCTTCTGTTATAGTGAATTTTTGTTATGGAGATTGTATAGTTAGAAATCACATGACCAGACTACCAAAGCTAGAAGTAAAATAGAAGTAATGTCAACCCTCCATCACAAATCAGCAAATACTTCCTCCAAGGTACAATTCTGGTGCCATCACCTACAGAAAGCCTTTCCACCTCCCTTGAGTTGTTAGTATCTTTTTCCTCCTCAAATCATCTGGTATTTACTTATCATGGATTTCTTATTGTGCATGTACTTATACTCCCCAACAGAATGTAAACAGCTTGAGGGCAGGACCCATTTTTCCTTTTGTGTTTGTATCAAGCTCCTAGCAAGGTGCCTTGCAGCTTGTGGGATTAAAGAGAATGGAAGTTAATGGAAAGCAGTAGAACAGGACTTTTTAACCAGGTGTCAGTCAGTCAATAAACATTTATTAAGCAGCTAGGCAGTGAAATGGCTAGATAACAGGGCTTGAAATCAGGAAGACTCATCTTCATGAGTTCGAATCTGGCCTCAGACATTTACTAACTGTGTGACCCTAGGCAAGTTGCTTCATCCTGTTTGCCTCTGTTCCTTATCTGGAGAAGGAAATGGCAGATCACTCCAGTATCTTTGCCAAGAAAACCCCAAATGGGGTCATGGAAAGTCAGATACGACTGAAATGACTCAACAAACATGTGCCAGACATTATTCTTCAGTGCTGGGAATATAAAGAAAGGCAAAAGACAGTCAGGCCTCCTCCATAGATATCAGAGGATTCATGAACTTGGATGGGGAAAAATATCTTTATTCTTATTTCTTTATTTTAAGCATAAATATTTTATTTACTTATTTTTATCTTTATTTTCATTAACTTCTAACTGAAGTGTGTTATTTCCTCCAATTATGAAAGCAGGTAACTTAACATTATTCTAAGAAGGGGTCCAGAGGCTCCATTAGCCTGCCAAAGGGGTCTATGACCCAAAAAAGGTTAAGATCCCCTATGTAGAGGAAAGAAGTGAGTGTCATTCACATATTTTCATGAAGTTCATAGTCCAGTCCTATGTCTTTTCTTCTTCAAGCTTCTGGGTCTTTTAATGTTGTGATTTTCTGTGTTTTAGAGGAAAAGTAAGTTGGGAATTGAGGGTCCAGTCAAGAAACCTGGGTTTGAATCCTGATTTTGCCAATGTCTCCGTCTTAGAAGACAGCTTTCTTGAGTATCTGCGTTCAAGAAAGTCATCACCTGGTGGCCCCTCCTTTCACCATCACAGAGATAGGAGTTGCCCCTGTGATTTCATTGCTATGAAGAATTCTCGGGTGATGAAATTATGTCTACCAACATAGGGCTACACCTTCTCTACAATTTCTTTCTCCAATCTCTACAGTGTGAGAATTGCAGAAGGCACTAAGAAAGGAAGGGACTTGCCCAGAATCACATAGGCAGGGCTTGAATCCTGGTCTTCCTAACTCCGAGGACAAGTCTGTACCCACTGTACTGTGGGTACACTGCCTATATTATTGCCTCTTCAATTCACCATCATGACCAAGAGAAGGATTGAGTCTGGGAAAGTTGTGTGATGCAATCTAAGGATCACCGTCAAAAGAGCTGCATTACTGTGCTGTTTTGCCCCTCACTAGCTATGGCGCTACAGCAGTCTCTTCAGCCTCTCTGGATTTCCCTTTGCCCATCTATAAAAGGAGGGAGTTGGGCAGGACCGCCTCTGAGCTCCCTTCTGATTCTAATCCTCTGAGATAGAGAGATAGAGCTACTAAAATGAGGAGAGACAGAGGAGAAAGTGGGCGAGAGGACCCATGCTTCCCCAGTGAAAATTCCCCAGCTCCCACTGGTGGAAAATGGGCTGGCAGAGCCCTCCAATCTTTAAAACGTCATCAACCTCGGTTTTCCCAAAGTCATTCAGCTCTAAAGCCCAATCAGAAGCCCAACACTCTTAGATTTTTCTAGGCTTGAATTAGATAACGGATGTAAATCACTTAGAAAGCTCTAAGATATTATAATTTCTGCTACTTTCTCTACTCTTGTTTATTACATTTTAAAAATAAACAGCACTGAATGCCAAAACAACCAACTAAACTTGCTTAGTTACTATTTACCCTTAAAGTCATTATTCTCCATGCAGAAAGAAGCACAGCAATTTTTCAATCCTTCCCTCTAAGGCAAGAGGGGTTCTTAATGAAGGGTCCATGAACTTATTGTTTTTAAAAATGTTTTGCAAATGACATTTCAATAAAATGTGTTTCCTTTGGAATCCTATGTATTTTACTTAATGCAATTAAAAATATGACTCTGAGAAGGGATCCATATGCTTCCCCAGATGACCAGAAGAGTCCATGACACACAAAAGATGACAAAGCCTTGCCCTAAAGCATCCTCAGTATTCTTTCTTTGTTCCTTCATTCTTATTTACTTTTTCCATCTCCACAGTCAATGTGAGTATCCCCTCCATTCTTCTGGCTCTGCTTCTGCCCCCACCCTTGCATTAAAAAGATCTTTTCAGGTTTCTTTGTATTCTCGGGCCCTAATATAAATGAAGCAGAAAGTAGCTAAGAGAAGCTAACAGGTTGAGGTCATTAAGAACAATGAGAGTTTCCTAGTTTAGCAGTTATATAAGACCACGAAAAATGTCTAAGAATCACCTATAGCTAAGGACATGCTCCCTAGCAAAATGCTTCCTCTTGAAGCCAGTTTAAGCTCAAGAAGCCATTGTTAAATTTTCTGAGGGAGCATTTATACCTCAGATAATGGCAAACGCTATAAAACAGGGCTTGATTTGTTCTTTTGTTGATTGTTTGATTTAAGGAAGTGATGAAGAAAATCTTATTGATTTTAAGCAGGTTATGCTTAAAAGTATGTCCTACCTACCCTTTTTTTTAGAGAGCCGACTGTTAAATATTTACCAGAATTTCCCTGCCACTGATGACAGTAACACCCTGTCTTTAGCATAGTGATTTCTTCTTTATCCATTAATTATTGTTGGGCCCCTTCTTATTGGATCCACATTCTTAATACCCTCTCATACCTTTCAGTCTAAGGTGTTGTCAAACTGAAACTAACAGTGAAGAAAGTAAAGAATGAGGTGGCAGATAATATTATATTAACAATATGACTAATAGGAAGTATGACATAATAAATAAAGGCAGGAAGACTTGGGTTCAAGTCCTCTCTCTAATAAAACACTAGTTGTATGACCCTGGGCAAGTCATTTTACCTCCTAGAGAGATCAAGCAGCCCTCTAAGGCTGTAGATTACAAAAGAGTGAGGCATCTCCAGAGGTGGAGGGGTTTCCTCCCAGGTAGCTTCCTACACCACTGAAATCATAGGTCTGGATCTAATAGTAAAATGTGGCTATTTTGACTGACTCTTTTAACCATCTGAGTAGATAGCTCAGTGTTCAGCCCCTCCTATTATTTTATTCCAAGGGTTCTTAACATTTTGCCTCTCTACCCCTCACTCCCTTCTCTCTCTCTCTCTCTCTCTCTCTCTCTCTCTCTCTCTCTCTCTCTCTCTCTCTCCTTGTTGCCTACTTTCATAAGGGAAGGAAATTCAAATTTTCAGTTACAGGTTAGTGAAAATAAAGATGCCATCTTTTTCCTATCCCAATTCAGGGCCCCCCAGATATGCCCAAGAACGTATGGGCCACAGTTTAAGAGCCCATGCTTTATTCAATCCAATTCATTAAGCATTAACTAAGTGCCTACTACTGCAAGGTATTGTGGTAGGTGCTGGGGACCCAAAGGCAAAAAGAAAAGTCTCTGCCTAAAGAGAGCTTAAGTTCTACCGAGGGACACAAGTAAACAGATGACTAAAAATAATAAGGATAATTTAAGGGGGGAGTAAGCTCACACTTAGGGGAATGAGGAAAGGCTTTCTGTAGGAAGAGGAATTTGACCTGCCCATTGAAGGAAGAGGCTGAGGATTCAGAGAAACAGCAGGGAGGAAGGAATGAGGAACAACAAGGAGACCAGTTTGGCTTTATGAAGGGAAGAAACAACAAATCAGTCTGGAAAGGCTGGCTGAAAAGAGTCCGCAGAGAATCAGAGAAGTAATAGGGAGCCACTGAATGCTACAAAGTAGAGTACTTACGTGGTCTAATCTGTGCTACAGGAATATTACTTTGACCCCTATGGGGAGGGTCAGTTGGTAAGGGAGAAGGATGGAATCAGAAAAACGAAATGAAGCACCCCGGGCATGGGAGAAATGATGAGGATTAGAACTAGGCCCTGATCTGAGAGAAATGGGTCTAGAACAAACGGGACTTGGCAACTGATTTGTCTTCTCATATCAACCTTGCCAGATAAACAAGAGTGAAGATTATCTCTATTTTTACAGAAGGGGAAACTGAGCATCTGAAGGGTTAAGACTATTCAATAAATATTTATGAAAGTCCCTACTATGTGCAAGACCAGAGCCTTAGCCAATATATTTCAGCAAGTTGTAGTGGACAGATGACTGTGGAATTCATCTAATCTCTCAGCCTCAATTTCCTCATTGGTAAAAACGGAAATAATACCACCTGCAGTACCTTCCTCACTACATTGTAAGGCTCAAAGGAGATTGTGGATAGAAAGTGCCTGGCAAAGCTTAAAGGAAATTCCTAATTGATTTCCAAGACCATACACAAATGACAACTATTCTTGCTCTTATAATTATGCTAGCAGGACCAAAACAACCCAAGGCTTCTAACTCCAAATCCAGTGGCATGTTCACTATTTCAAAGCACAACCAACATTTTCAGAAACCAGATCTTGTCAACCAAAATCCCATTCAGGCAACAGAACTAGAGGAGGAAGGAACGTGAGAACTAATGTGATAGGATCTCCTTCATTTACAGATGAGGAAACAGGCCTGGAAAGGGTTAAGCAACTTGTTCAGGGCCGTGGAGTAAAAGGTAGAAGAACTAGGATTTTCCCCTATATCTATCTCCTGGCTCCAAATCCACAGTGTTTCCACTACACAACACTGCCTGCTGGCTCTACTTACTTAACCCGGCATCCAAATATCTCTCTTACTGTCCCTCTTCCTCTGTTTCTCTCTGTCTCTCTCTGTTTCTATCTCTCTCTTTCTCACACACATATACACTGCCCCTTCTCTCTCTCTCTCTCTCTCTCTCTCTCTCTCTCTCTCTCTCTCTCTCTCTCTCTCTCTCTCTCTCTCTCTCTCCCCCCCCCTCCCCCTTACATACACACACACACACACACACACACACACCCCTCCCCCTCAACCTCAAGATCCCAGCTGCAGCCATCAGGCCCTGTTCTCCAGGCAGAAACAGAAGCCACAGGCTTAGGGAAAACTACCGGGCACCCGTCCAGTTCTGAAACCCGGCCCTTAAGGCAAAGAAAAGACGTGCCTTTCTCTGGGATGCTACCTGAAATTCGCCTGTAGGTGGCGCCCTGGTTCATTCACTGCAGCAAGATCAGCCTGGGGCTCTTGCGCTCTCTATTCAGCCTGGTTAACTTGGTCCGTCCTTCCTTCCCTTCCCCTTCGTGCTTTTAATCAGGGAACCCAAGCAACTGGACAGATCATTAAAAGGATCAATCCTATTTGGCCCCAGCCCCTCACTCCCACCCGGGCTGGCAGCACCTGGGGGTGGGGGGAGGAAGCGGAGGGGCAGATGCTTCGCAGGAGAAACAAGAGTGCTCCGACAAGATAGGCAAAGGAAGGAGGTGGCTTCAGATCCCGACTTGCTGGATCAAACCCATGCAGCTCTGGGCAGATCACTCAGCCTCCCAGGGCTTCAGTTTTCTTTAAAATGAAGAGGTAGGACTAAGTTGTCTCTGAGTATTCTATGATCTCTAATACACGTATGAGTCAAATGTAAGGAAGAACTTTCTAATTACTAGAGATTCTCAATTATTAACCTACCCAAAGCTGCCCTTGATGTGACTGCTGATCTGAAGCAGGCCTCCCTGGCTCTAAGTTCCCATTTCCCTAGTTTTAAGGTTGGCAACTCACTTGAAATATTTGATCTTCACAACCACCATGGGACGGAGGTGCTATTATTCTCCCCATTTTGTAGGTGAGGAAAGTGAGGCTGACAGGGGTTAAGTGACTCTCCCAGCCAGGATTATGTAGCTCTATGAGTTGCTTCCTCTGTTAGATTGTAAGTTGCTTGATGGAAAGGATTATCATTTATTTTTGTATTTGCATTTTCAGTGCCTGGTATAGTGCCTGGAACATAGTAAATACTGTTGACATTCGTATGTAAGGTTTGTAAAACTCTTTAGAAACATTCTTCTATTTGAGCTCACAACCACTCCAGAAGGTGGCTACTATAGATATCACTGAGTCCCATATTACATAGAAGAAAACTTGAGGCCAGAGAAGCATGCCCTTGGTCTCATGAGCTTGTGTGTGAGTGATCATTGGAATCCCAGCATTCTCTCTACTACACACCAGTACCTGTCATGTCTAAGACTCAAAGTTGGCCTAGTTGGTCACTGAAGTTCCTTCCAGCTATAAATTATAAGACCCTTTGGTTAGTTCAAGAGTAGAGGCTACAAAGCAACTCGGGGTGTTGAGGACATGGCAGGGGAGAGAGGGGGGACTGTTGAGGGAGGAGTCTCCTGCAGGACAAGAAGGGGGTCTTTATTGGGAGGGAAGGTGAGATGCAGCCCTCATCTGAACCCCTACTTCTGCTCCCCTCACTCTTCTTCTGGACCCAAGTGCAGTCTCAGGCCCAGCCTCCTCAGTCCCAATCCCAGGCCCCACAACAAGAAAACAACAAAAACCCTGGGATAGACACCCCTGATGATCAGTTTCACCTGCCACCCCAACCAGCCCAGATTGATTTGAAGGACAAGAGGGAGTGTGTCAGCTGTACTCAGAGCCACAGTTGGTTTCAACTCCCATCTATGAGACACAGTGACAGTGTGACCCTGAACAAGTTATTAGCCATTCATTCAGTGCTTCAGGCCACTGCAGAACAGGCACTTATATATGGTAGTAGAAAGGTATACCTTAATTGGAGTACCTAACCTTATAAAATCATGGGTCTAGATAACTATGCATACATGTATGTATAGGTAATAGCAAACATATAATGCCTTAAGTTTTATAAAGTACTTTTCGCACATCATTTCATGCAGTATCCGTTCCTTCTTATAGGGTCAGAGATAAAGCAAACTGTAAGATTTCACTCAAAGCCAGACAGAGGAAGGCTTGGGGGAATAGAAGACAAGAAAGAAGGAACCAGTTTATTTTATACTTTATTGCTCTCGGTTCGGAGAAGCTAAGGAGAAAGGGGGCAGCGTGTTTGTTGAGAGAAGAAGGAGCTGATAAGGGAGTAACAGAGCAGGAGTAGTTTGGAGCTCCTAAAGCATCTCCTTTCTTAGTGGGCTCCGCTGCAGGAATTTCGGCAGCCGCGGTTCGCCTGTGGTTCCAGGTGTGTGCGTTGGTCTTGGGGAATTAAGGAAAACTTGAGAGGAGTTTCCAACAATGCAGCCACGGGTGGATGACCTCTAGGAAGACTATCGTTTTGCTTCTCTCAATGTAGAAGGAGCAGTAACCAGAGGTTTTCATTCTGTTATTGTTAATAAAAATCGTCTTCTGACATTCGGTAGCGAGGTAAAAGAAATGGGTAAATCAAAAAGCTGCAAGTCCTTTAGGGAGACAACTAACCCCAGAATTCTTCTTTTAGAGATAATCTCTTACATCCTGTGCCTTATGCAGTTCCGAAACCTGGTCCAGAGCATTTTCAGTTGCCTCTTTGGAGAGGTCGAAATTGTCATCCGTGAAACTAATAGCTGTTAGAGAGAACTCCATCGGACACCTCATTTTAAAAAATAAAATCCCGTGAAGTTAAAGTTTTCCCTGGTTCCCAAAGGCAATAAAATGTCCCAAAGTTCATCATTTAGAGGCAAAGCTTGTTGCAAAGGTCGGTGCTTTTTCTTTGAAAAACAAAAACAAAACACTTGGAATGAAAGCTTTTAGTCCATTTCAAGAGGCTTTTTAAGGTTTCCAGTGAGCAAACTGGTGGGAACAGCTGCTGACGAAGGAAGAGCTCGGAGTGGGGTGTCCCAACTCGATTTATTTCAACCTCAGCTTTCCACATCCACTGTCATCTTTTGGAAGCATTCTAGTCAGATTAAGATGAGGCTATTACCACCATTTGGAAGGAGGAAGAAAGAGAAAAAGAAGAGATCTATAGGAGAGAGAGAAATTAACCGACTGTTACCTCCCCCCCTCCCCCAGGCCCAAATATAATCCCTTAATGTACAGGAAAGGATCAGTCGGGTAAGTCCCCAACTGCCTGTTTCTTCAGATTGCTTGAAACTATCCCAAAGTAGGGATAAAAAAGGCTGATTCACAAATACAGTCTCTCGAAAAAGTTCTAACTCGCTTTAAAGGCACCCGACGGACAAGGTTGACCTCCTCCACCCTCCCGGGTACTTTTTTTGCTCCAGGAGCTGTCTTAGTAGGGTCGGCTGGGTTCAAACAGGCAGACTAGTTGAGCTGGGGTGTTCCGAAGCTCTGGGTGTCTGTGGACTAAGCAACCGAAAACCTGCTTTCGGGAGCTGAGTGGGGACAGAAAAAAAAAAGGCAGTTGGTACTGGGGTTCATCGATCACGTCGTACATTTGTTGCATCTTTCCTTTCTTTTATCTCTCTCTCTCTTTCCTTTCTTCCTTTCTTCCTCTTCTCTCGTTTTTCTTTCTTTCTTTTTTCTTTCTCCTTACTCTCTCCTTTTCTTTCTTTCTGTTTTTTCTTCCTCAATTTTTTTCTCCTTCTTCTTTCTACCTACCTTTCGTAAAACAAACTGGAATTGGCATATTGAGGTAATCCCCCTGATGTTAAGTAAAGATAACAGACCGTGTAGATCAGTGTTTCCTACATCCATGCAGCTGCTCGGTGCCAAGAAACTATCAGAGTGTGCCGATGGGGAAAGAGGACAGGGGATTTGAGATTCGGCAGGAAAATAAAATGTGACTTCCGCACCCATTTAGACACTTCTTTAGGGTGAAAACCAGTCAATTGCTCCTGTGCTCCCCTGTAACTAACCCTCCCAGCGGTTATGAGCTACAACACTTAGAAACTGACATGCGTCCGGGCGCACGAGAAACTGTAAATATACTTTCAAGTAGCGCTGGAGAGGAATACTAACAGACAGCCACAATTGTGGGGTGTCCCCACAAGAGACAGGAACGTCAGGAGGCCGGGGTTTCTAGGTTGGAGAGGTGATGTAAAGAGGAGAAAGAGGACTGTGATATTGACACCCTGCTTTCCTAGAGCAAACATTTTAAACTAGCCTCAAAGTCTTCAAGAAGCCCCAGCGCGGCGGCCGACGTATCTTAGCCCAGTAATCGTTGGTACAAGGAGAGCCGTAAATAGATTTCTTTCGTGACCTTTGCAAACTTCTCTTTGCAAACTTTTCCCCGCTGCCAGGGCCACCGACTTTTTGTCCCGATTTCTACAGCTGCGGGGCCTTTTCAGAGACCCATGAAACCCGTGTGCGTCGGTGAGGCTGGAAAGCCGCAGACTCGATCCGGATTGTACCTCTAACACGTAACACACAAAACATAAACAGACAGAGCGCTAAGGCTTCGGATCGGTGGTGTGTCCAAATCCAGACATCCGGGGGAGGATGTGGACAAAATCTGGGAGAATTTTTTGCTCTCAGAGCCCATGTGTCTGGCCAGAATGAGCACCCACCCACGAACGTGTATCTGCACACACCTTCCCAAGATCTGAGGCGATCCTACCAGCTAGAGAATAAAGGTTGTTTTTTTTTTCCCCAGAATGGCTATTCGGTGTCAAAGTGTGAGGTTGCTAGGGGCACTCTCCGCTTCCCCACCCCCTCCACCCCAGACAGTTACAAAACACGTGTGTACGCAACTGGTCCTGGGGAAGTCTGGTCTGGCTGCCTAAAAGTGGTGAAAAGTTTGCCTTTCTCCCAGCAACCCTGGAGGTCTGTTGGTCTGTTGTTTTCATAGTCTCTGCCAGCCTCCAATGAGTCAGTCACCCCGATCCCCCGGCTTCACAGCCCCACAATCGCAAGACTTTGCGGTTCAGAAGTTAAAAACTGTGGTTTAGTTATTAATTAGAAAGGGACTCTTTAAAAAATCGTTGATCGCCTTCTTCAGCTGGGCCTTACCTTGAAAGAGGATTTGCTTTTTCCATGCACTGATGGAAAGTCACTCTTAAAGACTCTACTTCTGGAAAAAGTTTCTTAAAAATTGGAGATATATCACAATCTCATGAACTCTAGAAGTGTGTGATGAAGGGGACTCTTTTCTGGAAAGAACCGTGCTCTCTGTGCAAGGACTTGGGACAAGAGAAGGATTGGATAGGATCCACTTCACTCTGGTGAACATTTTGCAAATGACCAGATTTTAAAAATATTAATAGAAGTCATAATAATCAGGCATACACTAAATTTCACTAAAAAAAAAACAACCCAAATGTACTCCTTGTTTTTTACAAGACACCCTGGAAATGAGTTTGGCAAGAAGTTTGCTGAGTTGGTTTAATCACAAATTAATGTTTAGATCTAGGCCTAGTCTTGGCCAAGTTTCCAGGGTTCCTATATGGGGGGGGGGGGTTAAGACAGGAGGAGGGAATGGGGGAAGGAGAGAAAAATTTCTCACTTCACTGGTTGCCATTACTAAGTTGGGAGAGTTCGAAAGAGCTTTTCATTTAAAGTACACTACTGTGTTGTGTATCTCACCATCTTTTGCTGAAAGATCCTTCAGAAGAATTATGTTTTGCAGCTTTCAAGATGAAAGTAAGAAACATTTAGCTCTTTTAGCTCTCATGAGAGGATTTTTCTGGGGAAGGGCACAGGAAGATAGAGAGGGATACTCTCTTTGCATGTTCCTCCACTTGGTTCTGGGCTCTCTCCTCAGCTCTCCCCTCCTACCAGGGAAACACATCCTCCCAGTCATCATTTTCAGGCCCAAAGCCCCCAGTTCTCATGACCCCAGCTCCCCACCCCTTCCCTTTCAAAACACTTTTCTCAAGGGGACCTAACTCACCCCAACTGTCCATGTTGGAGTTAACTTGGGGGAGGGGTTGGGGTCGAAACAACAATCCACCTGACCACTGAACTTTCTGTTACTGTATTTTCCTTACAAGAAAGTTCCCTTAGAATCTGATCACTTAGGGCACTGAGCTAGGACTGTCTGAGAGAAATCATTGTACTAAGAGGGGCAAATGAAATACTCTCCATTCCTCTCTCTATAGGAGGTCTCAGATTATTCCCCCAAAAAAGTACACTAGGGTGGTTATTTATTTTTTTAAGTGTGGGGGAGGGGGGATGTATAGTGTGGGAGAGGATAGAAAGGGAGTTTTGGCAAGGAGAGGGAAAAAAGGGCTCCCTCATTTCCCATGCCATAGTCTCTGTTCTATTCTAATAACTTCTTCGGAGTTTCAACTTTGGGAAATCATCGTATGGGAAAGAGGAAGAGTCAATTGCTTTTGAATTAAGGTGGGGGGGAGGAGGGGATTGCAATCCTGGCTACTTGCTAAGGCCCTTTTTGGGCTGCCTCCTGTTTCAGTATAGCCCACCCACCCAAAGTCGGAGGGAGAGGATAAAGGATAGCTATAGAGGACACAGAACTGAGGATTTTGGATTTATTTAATACTTGTGTCAATTAGATTGACCATAATGATGTTTTATTTTGGTAGTGTTTGAATCTTAGAAAATTCCCTTCAGGATTCAGGCAGGATGCTTTGGTCAGAGCTGGGCACTTCCACCAGTATCTGGTGCTACCCAGAACCCCCTTAATCATTGGCCTGCAAGAATAAAAACATCAAACTTCCCTTTCCTCCTGCCTGGGCCTGGCAGGGAAGAAACCCAGCCTGAGATGCACCTGGCTGGCATTCCTAACACCTCTGGCATCCAGTTGAGGGAAGAAAATGAAGTTTTAATAAGTTGTAAGGATTTAAAAAGAGGAGGGGGCAATGACCTAACTCTTCCAGGGTTCCAGTATTCAGCATTAAGAAGGTCCCTGCCTAACTCAATATTGGAATAACCTAATCCCCACAAAATTCTGTAAAAACTGCATTGTTCCCCCTACCATAACTCCCAAATAGAACCCTGGAGTCATCTCCTTAGGCATTATATCTCCTTCACTCGATCCCATCCCAGTCACCCAGCTGCCTCTTTTCATCAAGCTTGAAGGGGAATCATATGGAAGGGACCTTAGAGATCATCAAGCACAGGTCTTTATTTTGTAGATGAAGAAACTGAAGCCCAGAGGAGTTACAGCACAGGAAGGAGGCAGGGGAAGGACCCAGAATCCCATTTATTTTTCATTAAACCATTCCTGACTTGACATAGGAGATAGTGCAAAGAAGAGGTTTGGAACCCAACTGTATTCATCCTTGGAGCTCTTTAAAGAAGGAGGTGATGGATTGGAGAGGAGGTGGACAGCAAGGAAAAGACTCAATAGGAGAGAGACATAGTTATAAGCTAGCTTCATTTAACCGATGCAGTATTTTAGAATAGTTTCTTCAAAGATTTTTTTTCTTTTCCTCTCCCCTGAAAAGGTCATACATACTTGTTGAGCACGAGTGGACTAGATAAAAATTAGCCCTGGTTCTCCCCCTCCCCTTTAGTAGCTGATGAAGGGGTCTGGTATTAATCACTCTGCTGAATGGTGTGTATGGGCTTTAGAGTACCATCATGCCAGGAGATAGAAACAAACAAACCTCTCTCAGGCTAATCAGGTCTGCAATTCCTGTATCTAGGGTGGAATATGGGACCTGTAGTGCATACACTGCTGTGGTCCCAGCCTGGGCCCTGCCCTTGGAGAGTGTCTACACAGACTAAGCAGAAAACCGCGAAATTAACCAGATAATTCTTCCCCCCAAGAGAGTGTGAGCCCCTTGAGAGCTGGAAAATCTCAATTTTCTACCCTAAAACTTAGCACAATATTTGGCTCATAGTAATGCTAAATAAATATTTTTCCATTAATTTGTTCATTCATTCATTCATTAAACCCCCCCCACCCCCATGTTTTTCTTCTCTCCAGATCGTCTCTTCTTACTTCCACTCCTCAATGACCAGACTTGAGTCTTAACTCCTCCTAAGGAGACAGCCTTGTCAAATAAACGCGAGCATTATAAACCTAAAGTGTTTCTGAATCTCCTCCTTGCAGATCCTGGACGTTACCTTTAAGGAAGTCAGGTTCCCACCCCCTTCTCCCATCATGTGATAATCAGAGTGTGTGATCCTCCTCCTCAAATAGCGTTCCATGCGGAATAAATCCGGGACGAGCCAATAACAACCCTTCCAGCAGGTACTTTCCGGAGTGCTACAGCCACCCGGGCGCTGAAGTCATCAGATGTCTAATTCTAAGGGCATACATGTGTATGTACAGCGAAGGAGAACTCTAGAACCTCGCTTCCTCACAACCAGCCCGGAATCAGCCAAATTTCGAGCTGGATACGATTCTAGAGCCCAACCCCCTCATTGGAAGGAGAAGGAAGCCTCACCCCAAGGGAGAGGAAGTGACTGGCCCAAGGTCACACAGCTGTGTAGGGGCCGAGCTAGGACGCAAACCTATTAGTCCTGGCTCCCAGACTAGGGTTTGGTTTTTGGGTTTTTGGCCCCGCGCTACACTCCCGCTCACCGAGCAGAGATTTTGACCAAGAACCCAGGCACTCACTCCATGCTTGGCATACAACATATAATACAGCTGAGGCCGTCTTATGCCTTCCTTACTTTCAGACGTTTCCCCGGGAATGTCTTCACCGCACGTCCTTTCCCTAGCAATCGCAGCCGCCGCAGGCTCCTCTCCACATGCGTGCGCCTTGGCGAAGTACAGGGTTAGCCTAGCTGAACCGAAAGTGCGCATTTCTCCCCGTCTTAAAAAAAAAATAACCAAACAACAGCAAAGCGGGCTTTGTTTGGCTTGTAAGCGATCGGATTCCTTCCAGAGGCTGCACTCACGCCAGTCAGTTTCCCTGAGACGTGACTGTCGCGCAGTCTAGCTTTGTTCAGACTTTATTTCTCCTCGGGCTGCGTCGCCGGCGCGGGTCCCACAGCAAAGGTTGAGGGTGGGGCGGTGGGTTGCGGTGTTAGAGGAGAGGGCAGGGATGGGCGGGGGGACAGGGCCCTCTGTTCCCCCCTCATACATAGTAACCACTGCCGCAGGCATGCCACGGCCGGGTGAGCCCGCACACACGTGTGGAATGCCCATGCAGCCATGGGGAGGGGGGCGAGCGCGCGGGTGTCTGCCCGTGTGTGTGTGAGTGTGTGGACGTGCGTGTGGGCGATTTAAAGTGACAGCACGACCAGGCTGACCGAGGCCGAAGCCAGGGCCACTGCTGCTGGCCCATCTTTCGGTGCGCCAGTGTTTTCGCCTGCATCCTTTGGCTGCGTTCACTGCAGCAAAGCGAGGAGCGGAGGAGGGGGCGGGGTATGCGGCGTTCTGACGTGCCGTCCGCTGCGGCGCGGGCAGAGAAGGACAAGAGCAGGGACCCGAGCCCCGATTGCTCCGGCGTTGACCGCAGTGGCAGGGGGCAAGGGGAGTATATGGTGTGGGGGGGGGGGGCTGCGGAAGCGGCACGAGGGATGCTTATCCATTGGTCGCTTTTGGTACTTGCTCTTTTCCTCCCCCCCCCACTACTTGTGGGCTGGGCAGGAGTGGGCTCGAGTTATGCAGAGCGGAGTAGGGGAGCAAGAGAGGACCCATCATTTGCAAGCATTCCATTTGCGTCCTTGACAAAAACCAAAATCACTCGAGAAAATGGCTACCAGAGGTTCCCCGAAGAGCAAAATGGTCCTAGGAAGCCTTGCGGCTTCTCTCCTCTCCCTGGTCCCTAAGCCCCAGACGGGGGACAGCCCTTGACTCCAGTCAAGGGAAGGTGGCTGGCTTTGTGTGCCCTGGTGTGTCCATCCCTCTCTGTCTTGTCTCTGCTCCCGCCTCACCTGCCCCGGTTAGCCATAGCCTTAAAAATAAAATAAAATAACTCTCCCCAACAAATGTGCCACTGTATGGAAAAGCAGGCTGGCGCATCTGGGATGCGAACACATGGAGGTCAGGGGTCGGGGGTCGGGGGCTGAACTCCTTGTTCCAGCAGCGGCCTGGAGAGAGAGAGAGAGATGGTGCCAGCCCCAGCCCCAGCAGCTGCTGGAGCAGCCTCCGTGTCGCTGCAGTCACTGCGGGCAGGCTTCACGACCTGCGAAGCTCCCAGCTCCCCCGATGATGCTGGACCAATGGGGGGAAGGGGTGTCTTCTACTCAGGCTGCTAATCAACCCAGCTGTTAATAGGCATCTTAATATGCTCATTTAAAAAAAAGTCATAACACCCCCAAATTCCACCCTTTCTTTATATAATGATAGGAAGGAAGAGAAAGAAAGAAAGAAAGAAAGAAAGAAAGAAAGAAAGAAAGAAAGAAAGAAAGAAAGAAAGAAAGAAAGAAAGAAAGAAAGAGAGAGAGAGGAGAAAGAGAGAAAGAGAAAGGAAGGGGGAAAAGAAGGAAGAGAAAGAAATAAAGAAAAAGAAGGAAGAGGAATAAGAGGGGAAAAAAAGAAGGAAAATTACCAAAGACAGAGGGGGAAGGAAGGAAGGAAAAAATAAATAGAAAAAAGAGGTGAAGAAGGACAAAGAAAGAGAAAATTGTAAAATGTGGAGGAAATTCAAGGTTTTGGAGAGGTTAGGAGGGTTGGGACTAGAGGAAACTTTTCCCCATTATTTTTTTTTAAGCGCTGACATATTTAGACTAGCTCCCTGCATAGAGTGTTGGACTTTGAGGGAAGAAGACTTGAGTTCCAGTGTGGCCTCATATTTATTAGCTATATGACCTTTCAGCAAGTCACTTAACCTCTGTCTAATTCTGTTTCCATATCTGTAAAAATCAGGGATAATAATAACATCTACTTCCCAAGGTTGTTGGCAAGATAAAATGAGATAATATTTATAAATCATTTTATGTAACTTAAAGCACTACATAAATGCTAGCTATTGTTACTCCCAAAGCAGGCTGAGCAGGGAGTCTGGCATTTTCCAGTATCAAAGGGTAATTAGAGTTGTTGGTGGAGAGTGTAAGGAGCCCAATCCTATATCCAGTAGGGTGTCAGAACCCCATTTGAGGAGTACCTCCTTGTGTCTCTGGGGGTAACTTTCCCAGAATTTATTTGTAGCATTGAAGATGTTAACAACATAGCCGATCACACGTGAGCAGCTGTAACTGAGGAAGCTGGCCAGATCTGAGACTTTGGACTTGACCACCCCAGAAGAGTGACCAAAGGCAATCCTAACTTAAGGGAGAAATCCATTGTTAGAAACATAAGTGGAATCTGGTTCATCCATCTAATCCACCTTGGAAGGAGGGAGGGACGAAGAGAGGAAGGGAAGGGAGTCTACTATTTGTAAGATGCTAATTACATGGACAAAGGCTGACTGCACTGCAAATGAAATGAAATCACATCCATCCTCAGTCCCAGATAAAAGGTCAGAGGAAGCATTTTGTCAAAAATCAGTCTCTGTTAGAATCATGAACACTAAGTCCCAGAGAGGGCAACAGGGCATGATGGAAGAAGCTAATGCATCTGGAGTGAGAGGACCTGAGTTACAATCCCATCTCTGCCACTTACTGCTTCTGGGACCTTTGGCTAAGTCACCTCCAGGCCTCAGTTTCCTTAGCCATAAAATGATCCAGCTGTACCAGATGACTCCCAAGATTCCTTCTAAGGAACTCTCTAATTCTGTAACATCCTATGCTACCCCTTTCTAAAGTCCTTTTCTGATGCCTTAGAATGCTGCTCAGCTGACCCTCATCTGGCAAGATCATGTCTACTGAACTCCCACAAATCCTACTAGACTGTGTAGTCTCCATGATTGGTGGGAGGAGGAGGGGCAGAGCAAATGTTGTTCCAAGGAAGAACAGGGAGGCTAGTAGCATTGGGGGTGGTTCCTGTTCACTCATTAATTTCTTTATCTTGCCACAGTGACTCAGGATGACCACTTTCTAATCTAAGACAAGGATGCACTAGGACCTGAGTCGGTGAAGGAAATGATTGTATCCAGTGGCTAGACTAGAGTCTGGATTTTTGGAAATGTTGAATGCAAAGGGCTGTGGCCTACTCGGCTAGAGTGGAGAACAGCTCCCTGGTTTGCTTGCTTGCTATGTTCCAAGTCCTTGATGATAGCCAAATGCTGTTTTCCAACACACTGTCCCTTCCCAGGGCCAGGATTTCTGACTCCAAGTATGTTTGGGGCAGCTGTTTCAATGTTCCAATTTAGAGTCCTAGGGATTTCAAGGTTGATATGATATGAGAGAGGGGAAAGGGGGCAGGTATTTTAGGTTCAGCCTCCTAGAATAGATGTAAATCAGGGACAGCACAATCTATTTTCACAAAGAGGAGGCCTACTCACCAATTTATCAAGGAAAGCCATCGATTTCCAAAGTAATGAGTTTTCTGGGGCATTTTCTTTTTCTTCCCAAACTCAAGCTATTGAGACTTAAGAGTGAGAAATCTCTCTGGTGAAGAGGATTGGACTGGATCATCTCTGGGGCTTCTCTGGCTTTCTTCAAGTCCCAACTAAAATTCTGCCTTCTGTAGGAAGCCTTTCTTCAAACCCTCTTAAATTCTAGTGCCTTCCCCCTGCCAATTATTTCTTATTTATGCTATATATAGTTTGTCCGTATTTGTTTGCTTGTGGTCTCCCTCATTAGACTATGAGCTCCTTGAGAGAAGGGACTGTCTTTTGCTTCTTTCTGTATCCCCAGCATTTAACATACTGCTTGGCACATAGTAGGTATACGTATTGAATTGTATGACTGCATGACAGTTCTGAAATCCTGTATGTTCTAGAGCCACTCCTGACGATGGTATTCTGTATTCTAAGGCCTCTCCCTGCTGTAACATTCTTTCTTCTAAAGCTGTTGCAGCTACATAATTCCCTGTCTTAAGAAAGGTCCCTTTAAACGACAACAACTTTGTTCTAAGGAAAATCCCTTCCGTCTATGACATCCTATGTTCTAATGCTCCTCCTATTTCTAACATTCTATGTTCTTTTAAACCCTTTAATTATCTCTTTCCCACTACCCTTCTCAAACTGATTTTTTTTAACCTCACATCAAACATGCATAGTCTAGCAAAACAAAACCCCACATTTATGGTGTCCAAAATTGCATATCTTATTCTGGATTTTAAATTCATCACCTCTCTGGTAGGAGGTGATGGCATGATTTCTCTTCAGTCTTCTGGACTCAAGGTTTATCATCAGTCAGTGTCCCCAGTCTTTCAAAGTTGTTTTTCTCTATAATGTTGTTGTCTTTGTATACATTGTTTTCCTGGTTCTGCTTGCTTCATTCTATATCAGTTCAGAGATTTTTTTTTCTGAGTTTCCTCTAAAACTATGCATTTCATCATTTTTAGGACACATTAATATCCCATTCCACAGTTTAGTTGGCCATTCTGCAATAGTTTGGGCAACCCCTTAATTTCCACTTTGGGCTACAATTAAAAAGTCTAATAAAATACAGAGAATATATTATAACCTAAAACTAAACCAATATTCAGCTAGAGGGGATCATTATGTTTGGATTAGTTGTCCTGTTTCTATTGGAGTTTGTTTCCTGGCCTAGCGCAGTGAGAGGTTATGTGCCCAGGACCACATAGCCACCAGGTGTCAGGGGACAGACTTGAACACAGATCTTCCTGGATTTACTACCTGGGTCTGTCGCCACTCTGATATCTGCAAAATACAATACAAAACAAAATAAGTCATCTGCTGGCTGTTGGATGATCTTGAGGTTTTCTTAAAGATGAAGTTTAATTTGATCATTAACTTCATTTGGTCATTTTGTCCTGGCCTGAAATGAGTAGGTGAATTATTTGGTAACATGAATAAACTTGTGTTGGCCATAAACATTAGTCAATGATCTCCTGTTTATTGAATTATATCGATTTCAAGAAAACTGTGAAACAAGAGTCCAGAAGCTGTCAGGCTTCCATTGATTTGCTCTGTCACTAACAATGTTTCCCAGGTCTCTAATTTGGACTCACATATACCAAACTTCTTGTATCACAGGAAAAGGTAACAAAGACTTGGGCAACATTTTGGTGTTTCAAAGTAAGCAAATTTAATTTGTCTCTGCAGGCTCAGGAAGGCTTACTACTTGTTACACCCCCTTGCATGCATAAGCTAAAAAGTAACATTGTACAACAAGTAAGCAATTTTTAAAACAAAGGCCACGAGCAAATGGAAACTGTCAGAGTGAGGGGCTAAGAATTCTACAAACAATGCAGGTGCTTGTAAAAGTGCGGTTGGTGAGTCATTATTTATGCTCAGATGCTGAAAGGGAGGGAGAAGGGAACTAGAGGCTGGACTGAGCAAACACTTCAATAACTTTCGAATTAACAAACATTTAGTTTGGGAAAGACCTAGTTCCCTTTGCAACATTGTTATTTACCATGAAAATCTCTCCAATCTCCTCAATGAATCAGGACCTTAAAGTACTCTCGATCACGTTCAAATCACTAATATCAAAAGGTCCTAGTAACTGTTGACCTTGAGAAAGAAAGACTAAGTTTTAAAGAGAAAAAAAGCAACCCCTCCCCCCAGTTATTCAGATGTAACTTAAATTTTTTTAATTATCAAACATTTATTTTTTTCCCCTCTCTCACATCCTCCCACTGCAGAAAAAAACCTTTCTAAAAATTAGTTGAGCCAAATGCCCATCTCTCTCAAATTGTGTGTTTCATTCTGCATAGTAGAATTAGACCTCCTTTTGGCCAAGTTTTCAGGCTTCCTACATACTGATGGGAGGGGAAGAGGAAAACCAGGAGGAAGAGAGAAGTTTCTTGCTGGTTCTCTCAGTGAGGAGAGAGAAGTGTGATGTGTTTTTCATGGGTCCTTCGGAGTCATGTCATCCTTAAACCTTTCAAAACTGTTCATTCTGACAATGTTACTGTTATGGTATCATTTTTTTCCCCTGGGTCTGTTCACTTTGTTCTACCGCAATCCATGTAAGTCTTAACTGGGACATAAGAAGAGAAAAAAACATAAAAGTACATAGTAATATATGTTCTAAGACGGTAAACTTTCCCGGTATCAATTCGACAATGCCACAAACAATTAAGTGCCTTCTTGTGGAGGTGCCACTGTATGGCACTAGGGACGTCAAAGCAAAACAAAGCAGTCTCCGACGTCAAGGAAGTGACTCGGGTGTCACTAGCAGGCCATCATAGCACAGCACTGCAGAAGGTTTGATGAGGTTTCTGCACTTGAGGAGGATCTCAGCCCCTGTCTCTGCCCCTGTTTCTCTCTTTTTTCTCCCTCTCTATTTCCCTCTCCCATTCCTTCTCAGCCAAGCTAATGAGAATCAATCAACAAACATTTATTAATCCCTGTGTGCCAAGCTCTGGGCTAAGGACTGGGAATAAAGAAAGGCAAAAGCATGGTTCTTGCCTTCAAGGAGTACACTTTCTAATGGGAGAGGCAATAGGAAAATAACTGTGGGTACAAGATATATATAGTGTAAATCAAAAGGTTCATTTCAGAAGGAAAGTATAGTGGTAGTGGGGAGGGGGCACACTTTTGCTTCCATAATACAGACCTACTAAAATTTATTTAATAGTCTAAAAGCTCAATGTATTGATGTTACTCTTTGTGTAGTTTTTAGTGTGGCTTGGTGGTCTGGTAGAGAGAGCTTTTCAAAGGATGGGCTGGTAAATGTTCTTATTTACAGGGCCATGGTTAACATGTGTGTCGTGTGTCTGGCTGCTAAATTAATCATTTCTTGTAAGAGCTGGAGAGTGAATGAATAGGAAGCATTCTGAAGGACAAGCATTTACTACCTTTTGCATAAATGCACCATTTTTTCCTACAAACTTAGATTTTAGGTTTTAAACCAAACCCATTTCCAACAATTTGAGTTCAAACAAAATGCACCATATTTTTGATAACAATGTTACTATGGGACTTTCAGGTTTGCAAAGTACTTCATATGTATTATCTCATTTGATCCTCATTGCAACTCTAGGATTTAGGTGCTATTATTATCTTCATTTTACAGATAAGGAAACTGAGGTTGAGAAAGGCTAAGTGACTTGCCAATCAAGTCATCCTGATTCCAAGTCTAGCACCCTAACCACCAGGAGATATTCTGATTCCTCCCAGATCTCTACTTAATTTCAGATTTCATTCTTCAGCACACACAAGGTCCAATTTATGTCCAATTCCCAGAATCTCTGGAAAGGGCTTTGCTCCCTTCCTCCCTTACCACCTTTTCAGGGAACAGTTGAAGGTGGGAGAACTGAGTATTTGATGTCTCAAGGCATTATTCATGCCTGATAAAATGCTGAGTATTCCAGCAATAAATTCCCCAACAGCCCATCTCTGTACTCATATGGTCCAAGATAGAAAACAATTGCTTTCCTTTTTCTAGGTCCATAAAAAAAGTCTTTTAGGGACCATTCATCATTTTTAGAAGTATACAAAGAATGCTCTTCTACTCAAATTCTACTCTTAGAACAAAAAGAACAGAATGAGAGAGAAAAAAAATAAAGCATCATCACATCAAGTTATTTTTGTGATTCCCAAAGCATCCATTATTAATATGATAACTATGTTAGAGATAGAACAAAGATAGTCACACATTCTCAATGATAAGAAATGGATTTTTAGGATAAAGTTTGCTTCTTCCAGGGTTTTCATAAAATCTGAATAGTCCTACAGATATGCTACTATGTAGTAGCACCTTTTGGTCAATCTAAATGAATATTATTAGATTGCTTATGTTCAAACACAATTCCACTCAAGGGTCTTGTGCTTGGTCTGTTAAAAACAAAATGAAAGACAGTCCCTGGCATCAAGGAGCTTACATTCTACTAGAAGGATCCACTATTAACCAATTAATATCATGGAATTTGAAGGAGACAGTATGAATTACTAAAGGGATAAAGGAAGAACACATCGGGGAGATGTCATGGGAGCTATGCCCAAAAGGAAGCTAGGGATAGATTCTGAGAGGCCAGGCATTCCAGGCATGGAGACTTTCACAAAGAGAGACACTGAATCAGGAATGAGAAAACCTGGGTTTGAAACCCAGCTTTGCTACTGACCACTTGAGTGATATCTAGCAAGTCAGGTCCTCCTTTGTAAGATGAGAAAGATGGGCTAGAATCTTAAGATACTCTCTAAGCTTCCTTCTAGGTCCCACTACTTTGTTATTAAATTTCTTAGTTATGAAATTAGTGTCCTAACTGTCACTAGGATTGTTATCAAAGATAGTGACTCAGTCTTGTTGACAGAGAGTTCAACTTGGGAAAAGCTGAAGTCTGCCATCTTTGATTGAAAAGAGAAAAAAGAATGCTACCTAGATTTCAGTAAGGTCTTATGTTGGTATTGGGTGGCCTGTACCAGAGGCCAGAATGACTGTCCTGTAGTATGCCAGGTATGGTTCTGGAATGAGATTTCCAGAAAAAAGACTGAGGGAGAAAAAGGATATGAATTGCCCAAGACCACAAAGGAAATTCATAGAATAGAACGGGATCTGGAAGGTCACTTAAGGCAAATGCCTAAACCTCTTATATAATGGTCAATATGTCGATAAAATCAGGATGAGCTGGATTTAGATCTCACCTAGCCATATCAATCTTACAACCCTCTGTGACTCAATTTCCTTACCTGTGAAATGGAGATAGGGTTGTTGTGAGAATGAAATAGTGGATATGTATGTATATGTGTGTATATATATATATACACGCACATGCTATTATTATAAATAACCACAGCAATAATGCACATTTTAGGATTTACATTTTGCTTCTCCTTAAACAGCTCTGAGAGCTCTCTCCCATTTTCCAGAGGAGGAAATGAGAGCTCAGTGTGGTTAAATGAGTTGCTCATGGTCACACAGCCATTAAGCCTTGAAGCTGGAAATACAAACCCTGATATCCTGACTTCTAGCTGAACTCTACCACAGGCTTTTCTTTCTCTATTAAACACTTCCACTGATGGGAAACTCAGAGCCTCATGAGGAAGCACATTCATTCAATTTGGGGCCTGCTCCAATTATTAGAGCAGTTTTTAAGATGTTGAATTAAATACACCTCCCTTCCAACTGGCTCATTTTAGAGGAAGGAACACTGAGATCAGGATTCCAGAGCCAGGTATCATCTGAGCATGGGCCTGAATGGGGTCTCCTGCCCTGGGCCCTCAGCCCACCTCCTCCAGTGCAGTACTTGTTTACGCTGTCAAAGATTGGAGAAACAACGAGGGCTGACTTGCAAGTCCATTGCTTGCTCCGGATACCCAACCACTTCATCATGTGAAGTAAGTCCATGGAATTTTGCTCCTTCTTGCCACAATACAGACAAAAAAACCCCACAACAACAGGAAGAAAAGAATTACCTTCTGGATCTCTTCCACTCTCGGATGTATTAGTAAAGGCAAGGTGGGTGGGTCAAGGAGAGTCATGAGTGGTGATGGGTGAGGAAACCTGCTGAGAGGGCAAGAGAGCAAAGTGCCCCAGATGATCTCCTTCTGCTAGACTTCCCCTGCCCTCCTCTCTTCCCTCCTCTCCTTGCCTATGGGGGAGGAGGGCCTCCCCTCCCACTATTTGGTCCAGACCCAAGAGACAGTGTTAGCCAACTTGGTTGGTTATTTATCCAAGCAAACTATCCTCAGGGGCTGTGGCAGCAGCCCTGGTAACACTGCCCCCTGCTCCAGAGCTCCAGTTGAGTTTCCAGGAGTAGAGTTTCTCCTTAAAAACAGCCTCTTCCTGTTCCTCCAGCTTCTTTCTCCAGTGCTGGCTAAGCACCTCACTCAGACACCAGAGCTTCCCACCCTTCCATTTTAGACAAGACCAGAGACCACACAGAGGAATCCCTGGAAATCGTTGTGCTGGGCTGGCTGGTCACCAGTTGTTGTTGATGTGTGTGTTTCCCAGGCAGGGCTTCTTTCAGGATCTGCACAGATTTTATGGCCCCCACGCGGTACCTGACTTAATTTCATAGCTATTCTGTCTGTAAGATAATTCCATTTCCATTCTCCCTTTTCCCAAGCTCTAGAGACAGTATCTCTTATGTGGGAAGACTCGGAATCTGGTAGAAAGAGCAGCAGACTAGAAGTCAGCTGTTGATTCGAGTCCCAGCGTGGCCTTTGACTGTCTTGGCATATCTCTTCCTCAATTTGGGCCTTGGTTCCCCAAACCCCCACCACCCCCGCCCATTCCTTCTTACCTCTGCTTTGTAAAGTCCTTCTCTTCCTTTAAGGCACAGCTGAAGCCCCATCCCCTGAAAGAAGCTTTTCCTGGACCCCCAAACTTCTGGCACCTTCCCTCCCAAAGTTCCTTCTATGGAACTACTTTGTGTAAATTTGGATAGAGGAATTTTATGTTTACTCTATGTTTCCCTGTCTTGCTGTCTCCTCCATTAGAATCATAAGCTCATTGCTTATGGAACCTACATTGCAAGTGGGTATTAGTCCATTCTTTTTACTTAGTCCTCCCAGCACCTAATACTATGCCTAGAACTCAGTAAGTACTTAATAAGTACTTGTTGATTGGTCGTTTCTGGATCTGTAAAATGACAGGTTGTACCAGGTAATCTCTTAAAGCTCTGGGAGAAATTTTGTACATACATTTATGTGCATATACATATATGTATGTATGTATATACACATATATACATATATCATATAATGTGTATATGTATACACACATATGCATATATGCATGTATATAGAGAGACATATGTATGTATGTATATATATATACACATATATATATAATATTTTTAAGTGTAACTTAGTTTCTTTTTCCTTTTTCTCTCTTTGTTTCCCTGCCTCTGTCTTTCTCTATCTCTCACCTTAGCAATGGAAACTGGGAAGAGATATGTCCTCCTCTTCTTGTCCCATTGGTGTGTGGGAATCCTGGACACGCAGCCAGGTCTGAGACTAGATCTAAACATGAATTGGTGATTAAACTGACTCACCAATACTGCCGATGCCATAGGCTTTGTCCAGCTCCCCTTTACCACCTCCTTGCAGTGACTGAGTAAAGCAGAGCTAGAAACTCATCACTGAGGATGAACTCAGCTAGTTCATCAGCAAAGACTGGAGGATAACATCATGAGAGATCAACAGAGCTATTTCTTAGATCAGAGATGCTATCAAGGAGAGGTTGTGAGAAAGAAGAGTGAGGCCCAGAGTTGAGAGCCTGGTGTTCCTATTGGCTCTGACTAATGATAATAAATGGCAGTAATAAGAAGAAAAATGAGTCACGGCATAGCTTTGTGGCTCTCTGACCTTGAGGTCAGGAAGATCTGCGTTCCAGTCCAATTTCTGAAATGTACTTGCTGTGTGAACCTCAACAAATCAGAACCTCTCAGGGTTCTAGGCAACTCATGAAGGCTATAAACTGCAAACCAATCTTCTTTGGTAGAGGGATTTTCCTCATCAGGAATTCTATATTCTTGAGGGGAGAGGAAGTTCAGCATAATAAATTAAAAAACAATGTAGTCCCTACAATTTACTGGGGTGTGTGTGTGTGTGTAGGAAAAATGACAAGTACATAAATGTGTATGATACAAAGATGACTCAAAATAGGATGTGATTGGGACAGAGGAGAAAGACAGAAAAAGCACAGCAGAGACGCATTTGTGGAGGGAGCAATCAGATTTGACTCAGGGATCAGGGAAGGAACTGGAGCTGGGCCTTCAAGGGAGAAAAGGAATTCAACAGGCAGAGATCATAGGGAAGGAATAAGCATTTATTAAATGCCTACTATGTGCCAGGCATTGTGCTAAGAGCTTTATAAATATTATCTCATTTGACCTTCATAACCACCCTGGGAGAGGTGGGTGCTAGCATTATGTCCATTTTACGGTTGAGACTGAGGCAGGCAGCAGTGACTTATTTAGGGTTCCACAGCTGGTTAAGTATCTGAAGGCCACTTGGATCTCAGGTCCTCCTGACTCCAGGCCTACAGCCTCTATCCAGGGTGCCACCAGCTGTCTGACCGTTGAACACATAGGGACCTTAAAGTAGTCACCTAGTCCAAAGTCCTCACTTTACAGACCATAACTACCCAAGGCCAAGGGAGGTGAACTTGCCTGATAACATGCAGAGGTAGGATGTGAATCCACATCATCTAACTGCAGAACCAGAGCCATTTCCACAATATTCCAGGCTCCAGGGATGGTCTGCACAAATGCACAGACCTTATAGATACAAAGGGCTCTAAAAAGTAGCTATGTAATCCATTCTCCTAACAGTTCATTGGTTTCCAGTGGTGAGGGCATGCCTCACATCAAACACATTCCCCATTGTAAGGCTGGAAAACCAAGGCATACAGAACAACTACATCTCAGGATCATTTTTTGCATCTTCTCTAGACATCTGTGAATATTCTGCAGGCCTCACTCATGTCAAGAAAGTCACTTCTCAGGTCTAGTCTGAGTTGCTTACCCCTCCCCCACCCCATCCCAATCTGTGTTAGTACTGTTGTGAAGACAGAGATCCCATCTCTATAAGATTCATAAAGTTCCTTCTGACTACACCAGAATGTTGAAGATGCACTTAGTTTATCACCATTGTACATATGAGGAAACAGGCTTGGAGATGTTGGTGATACAACAGGGTCAGATATAAAGTGTCAGAGTTGGGGTAGTTGCACCCACTTTAAGGGAGACTACCTATTAACCTATCTTTTAAAAATTCCACTTATGACCATTTAATATAGCAAATATTCTGAGTCATCAAGACACGGAAAAATGGAAACTAGGGACCTAAATGGCCAGTATGATAAAATTCAACCACAAGGAAAAATAAAGAATAAATAAATTTATTTTTACAAATACATTTTTATTGAATTGTTTTTACATTTACCTTCATTTCCCAATACAGCAGATTATTCTGCCCTTGGAATGATCTGACATGAGCAACTTTATTATTATCTATTTTACAGATGAGAAAACTCTGCTCTAGATAGCTTAAATGAATACCCAGGATTATGTAGTTCATAAGTGGCAGCAACAGGGCTTGAACCCAGGATTTTTTTCAAATAATTTTTTATTGATAAGTTTCGTTCTGATATCGCCTACATTTCCCAGGAGGGGAGAGATCTAGCTGCCTCTTCCAGGAAGCCTTCCTATGCAATTATGTGTCTGTATGATATGTATGTGTGTGTGTGTGTGTGCGCGTGTGTGTGCGTGTGTGCGTGTGCAGAGAGACAGAGAGAGACAGTTCAGCAAAACTAATCAAGAGAGAAAGCCAGTCTGAAATTTTCCAGCCCTGTAGTCTTGCGCCTCTGCAACGTCCCTCCTCTCTCTTCCCTGGGACCAAGCCGGGTCATTCAGATCTTACAAGGGCATTAAATACATCATCTTTTTTGTTTTCACCACAACCCTGTGAGGTAGGAACTATCATTATCCCCATTTGCAGATGAGGATGCAGCCTTAGTGAGGCTGTCAGTTGATCAGCATTTATTAGGCACCTACTATGTGCCAGGCATGGTGCTAAGTGAAGGGATACAAAGAAGCAAAAGTTGCCTTGGCTCTCAAAGACCTTAAAATCTAATTGGAGGAGCTCATGGTCTACTTCAATGGCATCAGATGCAAAAAGAAAAAGAAGCAAATGAAACTACATGCTGCAGGTTGCATGCTGACTTATAACATTATCTGTGTTTTATTGTATTTTTATTTTGTTACATCTTTCCTAATTACATATTAACCTACTTCAGGCTTCATTCTCTGCAGTGTTGCAACAGGAGAGATGGACACCTTTGGAGATTACTGGGTTAAGTGACCTGTCTATGGTCCTTTAGTTAGTAGCCAACAAATCTACTATGATCCAGGATGAAAAAGTCCCATTTTAATGGGAGTTCAACATATGTACATATAAGTAAATGCAAGATATATACACAGGGAAGATAAGGAAGATGCTGGTTGCTCTATCCCATTCAAGGTCATGCAGCAATTTTCTGCAGTACTGAATTTACAAGCTCTTTATTCCTTGACTATGACTTAATCCGTCCGTACTGTTAGGACAGGCACATTTCTGGGGTGGGAGAAGAGGCTGCAATTCAAGTCAGGAAAGGGAATAGTCTCCAAGACCTGGCTGGGGTGGGGGGATCCAGTAAAAGTGATGGCTTTGGAAAGGGAGGTTTGTTGTGTCCGATTCTTTGTGAGCATGCCAGGCCCTTCTGGCCTCACTACCTCTGGGTTCAATCTCTTATTCATGTGCCATGTGACCAAGTTATTTCCCTTAGGATTGGCTTCTTCAAACAAAAAATAATGGGTTGGACTAGATGAACTAAGTTCTTTACAGTTCTAAGTCTATAATACTCTATGATATAGAATCCCTGTCTTCTCTGGGCCTCAGTTTCCCAGTCTGGAAAATAAGGGTAGTGAACTAGATGACTCCTAAGTCAGCTCTACACCTGGGCTCCCATCGATGAACCAAAGGATTTCGAGAGCAAACCAGCACCTAAGCCTGTGAGAAGTGCAGTAGAATCAAGAAATATTGAATGTTCAGTAACCAGGATGTGCCATACCATCTCCTAGAGATCTAATTGGTAGTGAAGACTATAAAACAGGTGCTTCCTAGCCAAGATGTGACTTGGAAACTAAATGCTCAGAAACTTCTAGAAACTTCTCCCTCCCCTTCCATGCTTCTGTCTTGCCTGAACTCCATTCTGTTTAACAGTACAAGCCCTTGGCACTCATTAATTAGGCATCCTTCTCCAAGGAAGGTTGGAGCACCAGACAACTGCAGGAGGCCCCTCCTTCTGGGGTTCCCCTTCTTCTTCGAGGTCTCCTCCCAGGTGACTTTTTTTTTTTAAATTGGCATGAGGTCCAAAGCAGATCTGAGCCTTAAGAGTGATTTTGCAAAAAGCCCTAGGCTCTTGAACCAGAAACAAGTCTTGCAGACAAAACCAAACAGCTCCACATGGTCCTGATGGGGCACATTTTAATGAAAGTGTCCCCGTCCCCCGCCCCGCCCCCCCCCATCCCACACACTCTTAGTTTGGTTTTGAAAATGGTGAGATGAAAAGATTTCAGTAACGTTGTACCAACATTCTCAAAGCCAGTGCACTTAAAAATGCTCCTTCTCATGGTCCTTTCTGTTACTTTAGTAGTGGTTAAGGGAGTATTTGGGGGACAGGAGTAGAGTATGGTCAAAAGCAAATTAAGTGCGTGGGAATCTGCAAATGATTCAGTTCTAATATCACTGGTTCTTACCAGCCTGAAGAAGGTAGGGTTCTCTATGCATTAGACTTCCTAATTAGAGACTCAGTTCTCTGCAGAGAATGCAGCAACGCTGGTGCAAACCTAGAGAATCCTGAATTCACTGCGAGCTTCCTGTGATATTTTTGCTCTCATTTGATTTAATGCACCGAAGAGGATCCTTAGCTTTTGGTCTCTCCCAGTGCAAATAAAGGTTAAATCTCCCACCAACCATCAAGAACCAGTCTCATAACTCAGAGGAGGCTTTGGGGAAAGAAGCCGAGAAAGCAGGTAGAAGGACTTGATGAAAGCATGCAAAACCCGCACATCACTGCGGGCTCCGGCCCTCCCTCATCCGGTCTCTATGGGCTCTGGACTGCAACGTCCGCCTGCGAGGGAACTCCCCCTGCGCACAGAACACTCCCCGCCTCCGCAGATCCCGGGACCTGGGCCTACTAAGCCAGGGTCTTCTCTTTGGAACGTTGTCCCGGCCGGCCGGAGCTCGCGTTGAATCCTGGAGCTCGCGCAGAGTCCCGGACCTCTGATTGGCTACACGCGGTGCGGGGAGGAGACAGGAGGGGGAGGGAGGCAAGGCCGCTTCCCCTCGGCGTGCAGCCGCCGCCTCGTGCGTGGTTACTATGCAAATTGCAGCGATTGCGGAAATAAACAAGGGGGGGGGGGGCGGGTAGGGGGAGAGAGACTGCCGAATCGATTGCAACTTCTGCAAAGTCTAACACAATCCAAAGCCCACAAGGCAAAGCCAGAGAGAATCTGAGAACCAGCCAGCCCGGGTTGGATCGCTTTCAAAAAGAGGAGAGAGAGAGAGAGAGAGAGAGAGAGAGAGAGAGAGAGAGAGAGAGAGAGAGAGAGAGAGAGAGAGAGAGAGAGAGAGAGACATTGAGAGAGACTGAGAGAGGGAGAGCGCGCATTGCAATTGAAAAATCCTTCTGTTTTGGAGTAAAAAAAAATATCCAAGAAGCCTGCAATTGGCCAAGAGCTTTAAAAAATCTCTTCCGGGTTTTCAACGGTTCCAAGTTTATTTAGATATTTTTAAAATGCAAAAAAAAAGGTGGCAGCAATGAAGCAGTTCGTCTGAACCATTTAAAGTTTCTCACGTACTCTTTGTACATTGCAATGGTACGTGATGCGTCAACTTTCTATTTTGCGTTTATATGATACATGCTTTATAAACAAAGATGTTGGTAGACTGGCTTATGCTTAATGGTTAAGACTTTAAAATGATTTCGGGTGCATTTGCGTTAAGGGCTTGCTTGGAATGTCTACTGTCATGTGCTTTCTGGGGTTTGCTTGTTTTTGCATTTTGTTTTCTTTTGCAAGAGATAGCAGTGTGGGTGGGTATGGATATATGCACCAAAAAGACCGGGTTTCCTTTTTTTTTTCCTAGGGATTTGAGAAAACCGCTGAGGTTGACAGATTTTTTTTTTTCCCTCCTAGCGCTTGCTCGGTTCCAAAAAAGGGGGGGAAAAATCCCTACGTGCTCGGCTCCGTAAAAAGACGTCTAGCCTCAGCAGTCAACCTAACCCGAAAAGCAATGTCTGGACCGAGGAATAATTGACTATTCGATCCTCTAATCAATGTTACCAACACAGGCGATTGACAAGGTCTTTGTCCAATCAGGAGAAAGCTTGGGTGTAGTATGGTTCGAAATTGCCAAGGGGGCGGGGCAGAGGATGTCTAAAGTTCTCTGCGCTCGGCAGGGGATGGTGTACTAGAGCCTGTCAAAGCTACAGAAGTCTTCCGGCTTTAGCTAACACAATAGGGGAGTGTTGTGGTGGTTTAAGTGAAAATACTGACTAGCCGCAGTTTTGCATGAGTTTTATGCCTTCTTTGTTGCACGCTGAAACATACCGGAAACTCTTTGCCAGTGAAATCTGGAACTTTAAAAGATTGTTTTTCACCCCTCCCCCACTCCTCCTTAAACCCGAACCTAGGAAAGGATGCGAGCGGTTCTCAAGGCTGGGTGATCAAACCCTTAAAACAGAAGTGTCCTGGCCCTGCTAGGGAAGGTGTCAGGGCTGTGCTGCTGATTGAGTCCTGGTCAGTTACAGTCGGCCAAGCTGTCTGTGCTGCAGTGGCTCACGCACCGGTGGGCTTAAGTGGCTGGCTCGGAAAGTTCTTTGGAAGAAAGTCTGTGGTCTTAACTGCTCTTAGTCTCTGAAACTTGCTCCGCTCACCCTTGAGGTACCGAACTGTAAGCCAGGGGCCTAAGGGAGGGAGAGTGAAGTTGTTGGCCTGGGCTGTTTCCCAGGTGGAGTGACAGCTGTTTTGTCACTTTGGGAGGAGGAGGGGAAGAGAGGACCAGGACGAGGCTTTTTTTTTTCCTTTCTGATTGTAACTCTAGTGTTTCCCTCTATGGTCAATTGTAGATAAAAGAAGCAAGGGAAAAGAACCTTTTGCCATATCTCTCGCCGAGTTGTTACCACTTCCCTTGTGAAGGGGATCAGTGTAGAAGTTGACTGTGGATGGCTCGCAGGCTGCCGGAGTCCAACCCTGCGACAAGTGCCTGACACCAGGCCAGTAGAAACCAACTGCAACAGCTTGTATTGGAGCCCGTAATTGGCAGCCTTTGACTAAACTCTCTCTCTCCCCTTTTCTCCCCACCCCCACCCTCTCTGTGATCTGTGTGGAAACCTAATCCTTTTGGGAAGTGGAAAGAAAATAATATGAGCTTTCCCCTCTCTTTGAGTTAAATTCCTAGCTAAGCATAGAGTACATAGGCTTTTCAGTTTGGAAATCAGAAGGTTTGACAATGAGCCCAGGCTGCTGCCCACTTTAGCATCACGGATTTCTGCATGCAGGTATCCGAATGCGTCTGGCACATAGACCATCAACCTGGGGCTCAGTGGGGAAGCAGGGGGTGGGAAAGATGAACCCAAGTGTGGCTTCATAAGTAGACCTGTCTTCTGGTTGATATTAGGGGTAGTGGTGGTCACCTTTATTCCACTTTGAACTTCAATGCTTCGGGTATTATTAAAGCCTAAACCATATTAATAAGATCTGCCCATGAAGCACCTTTGAAATGAAAGGTATTTGAGATGGACGCATAAGTGAAACCTTATTGGCGTAATTTATATATCTAAGAGGATTTCACTCAGGCTGGCAAGGTAACGTTTCTGCAAATAAAACAGCAAATGCAACGCCGGGCAGCCTGCCAGCAAGAATATGGATAGCAGAGATCATGGCAGGAGCCTCCTTCGCTCACAGACAATCCCATTTCAAGGCAGCCTCCTAGCACTTGCAAAATAAATGATCGAAGCGGTTATTTCCAATGTGGTTGGGGGGGGGAGGGGCGGGGCGGGGGAGTTAGCCTTCCTAACAATGAATTACTTATGTAATTGTACCGTACTCAGTTTAGGTAGGACTTCACCTATGTTGTCCACAGTCTCCTTTCCAGGCTTCCTCCTTCCTCTCTCCGCCCCCCTTCCTGCTCACTCCTTCCACCTCCTTCAAAATATCCCCTTTAAAACGTCTGACTAATTTAGCTTTCAGACTTGGGCAGAGGGGAGAGTTGGCAATATAGCCTCTATCTAGCACTTTTGTTTCTTTGTGAGCGTTTGAATCTGAACTGGTGGGAAAGTTACCAGGCAGAAGCAGGCATTCTGCAACTGTAACCATGTCGGAGTTCTGTGCTCTGGGAGCCAGGAGTACCCTCCCGGCTTGGAGCTAGGTATTTTTTTCTGCAGGGAGGGGGAAAGGAGGGGAGGCTAGCCCCGGGGAGGGAGAGAGAGAGCGAGGTAGAGAGGAGAGAGCGGATGTGGAAGGCTTGGGATTCAACCCTTGCCTAGAGGGCGCAAACAACCGTCCCATATCCAAAAGTCTTAGTAAGGGCGCCAAAAGTTACTTAGGATAATACTGCTAACCGCAGAAAGCTGGAAATTGCGGGTCAGCCTGCCTGCTGCAACAAACGTAGTTTTAAAGCAGAAAATATCAGCATTAACTTTTCTTCTCTTTCTCCTTTTACTTTTATAAAAGCCAGGGCAGGGTGCCAGCGGTTTCCCTTTATTCCTCTCCCTTCCTACCACTGTCCTACTGTAGGAATCTTTGCAGATTAAGAGCCAAGCAGATGTGAAATCTATCTTCCACAATATGAAAAGCAAGATTGTAATCGGCATTTAGAAGAGAGCTTCCTAGTGGTAGGAGTAACACTGCGCGCGCGCGCGCGCACACACACACACACACACACACACACACACACACACTTACTTTCAACAGTAACTTCTCACTGTGCCTCAGTTACATGTCAGGACTGTCAGCCAGAAACTCGCATC